>NW_028319862.1:0-110000 GCF_062004578.1 Staurois parvus
TGAGGTGTGAATGGTCATTAACATATCTTTTGTTTCCAAGGGTGGGAGAGGTCTGAGGTGTGAGTTGCTCATTAACATTTCTTTTGTTTCCAAGGGTGGGAGAGGTCTGAGGTGTGAGTTGCTCATTAACATTTCTTTTGTTTCCAAGGGTGGGAAAGGTGTCTGGTGGTGGGAGTCATTAAGGTGGGGTCTTCATGAGGAATTTGAGGTGTGAATTGGTCATTACATATCTTTTGTTTCCAAGGGTGGGAGAGGTCTGAGGTGGGAATGGTCATTAACATATCTTTTGTTTCCAAGGGTGGGAGAGGTCTCAGGTGTGAATTGGTCATTACAATGTGTGACAAGCTTGGTAGGAACATCCTGTGTTCAGTGTTTTGTCCATTTGAGTACGTTGAAAACACTTTGCATGCATTTTTTTTTATGATGAAAAAATGCTCTGGACAGCATCAGGAACTGGAAGAGTTAAAAAAAAATTTCAAACGCTTAGAAATGCGATTTGGTTTAGAAGCGTTTGGCGTTTGAAACGCTGATAAAATCGACTGCGGAACGTAAGTTTTCTGCGTTAAAAAAAAAACGACTGTAAACTCAAATGCCTGTAAAGGACTGTAAAGGACGATGTGTACATGGACACATAGAAAAACATTAGGGAGAGTTCGGGGGCTGCTGAAAAAAAATGCAGAACAGCTCCTAAACGTGAGTTTATCAGCCGCAGTGTACATGAGCCCTAAGATACCCCCAGCTCATGGTCCTTGGAATCCCCAGTAGTAACCAGTTCAGACACTCTTTAGACTGGGATTACCCAATGATAAAAGCTTCTATTGTGTTCTTCTTCTTGTTGCCGTTGCGCAGATCATTAAAATGTACTGTGATCCACCTTGCTGACAGTTTGTTCGGCACAGACAGGAAAATGAATCTTTTTTTCTTCTGGTGTCAAGTGTGCATGGCGGCAGTCTGCGGATGCTCGGCACTGATTTACGTACTGTGGTTTAGGAGTGATGGAGACGTTGTGACATTCTTGGAATTTCGCCTCTCCTGACTCCGGGAGAGGAATATGAGGTTGGGAATGGTCTTCCCTACATTCTGGCACATCTTCACTCCAAATATGCATTTTACAACTATGTATGTTTTTAATGTAACGTCTGCTTTGTAAATCTCACATTTGTTACATGACCAGGGGCGGGCTGACCATTTGGCAACTCGGGCACTGCCTGAGGGCCCGGGGTCAGTAGGGGGCCCCATGAGATGCCCCTGGTACCTTTTTCATAGGCTTTTTTGAGTTTGGGCAAGGACACAGGGGCCCCATGATCCCCTATTGCCTGGGGGCCCCATGAGTTTTCAGTCCGCCCCTGTACATGATGATAATATTTAATCTCCAGAATACAAAAGCACCCAGCTTCCTTTCATTTTTTTATCAGGTGCCCACAGTGCAGCCTGGTGACACGCACGGTCCAGGTCAGGGGCGGACTGACAACTCATGGGGCCCCCGGGCAATAGGGGATCATGGGGCCCCTGTGTCCTTGCCCAAACTCAAAAAAGCCTATGAAAAAGGTACCAGGGGCATCTCATGGGGCCCCCTACTGACCCTCTGCTCCACCTTTCCTCTGGTTTAGATCATGCTGTATAGATAGCCCCACCCAGGGGCGGACTGACCATTTGGAAACTCGGGCACTCCCCGAGGGCCCTGGATCAGTAAGGGGCCCCATGAGATGCCCCTGGTACCTTTTTGAGTTTGGGCAAAGACACAGGGGCCCCAGGATCCCCTATTGCCCGGGGGCCCCATGAGTTGTCAGTCTGCTCCTGGCCCCACCCCTTTTCCCAGTAAGGCATTTCAGCTTCAAGCCTCATGTCATGAAGCAGATTACATTATGATCTCTTGACCTATCGAATGTTCAGTGTTGTAAGATTCTCTCAGTTTATGGAATAAACTTCACAAGATCTACAAGGTGTCATCTGATCGAGTCACTGCCTGTGTTATTCAACTAAGATTGGAGTTATCGCTATCTCATCACAACTGTAAGTGACAGAGATCACACTTTCAATGCTTAGATTGGAGAGACAGAACAGTCCCGATCTCCTCTTTCGATCGGGACCGTTCCCGATCATGTGACGGCGAATCACGGCGGTCACATGACCCTAAAACTCAGCCCCGCCTCCCGGCTTCTGAAACCCTTAAAGGGCTGGGAGGCGCCGGCGCCAAGGGGTTAAATCCTTGCCATGTGCATCGATCACCCAGAAAGAGAATGTTTTGTTTTTTTTCTCAAAAAAAGTGGAGTTACTCTTTAAGTCTTAAAAATGTTTCCCAAATATAAAAGAAACAAAATATTACAAAGTGTTTGCTAGACTTCAAAACTTTTTCCAGCAACAACATTTTATTTAGAATTTGTACTTTTTTTTTTTTTTTTGAGAGCAGCAATTTATTTGTGTACAAGACGATCCATGTTCCGGATTGCTGTACCCGTGTCTTAATACCTGTGGGTTTTTCTTGTCCTACTTTGCGGCTTTGCTCAGAACTTCGCTCTGCTAAAAGCAAATCACATCAGCTGTGCATGTAATACAACACTGGCAATTTCTGCACATTAAAACTATTTACTGCCGAGATGTGATCGTCACACTAATGGATCCTTGTTCTGTTCACAGCTAAACTGTTGTTGTTGAGTTTTTACAGCGGGGTGACCCAAGATGACGTCCTTGTGTTGTTTAACTCTTTCACTGACAAAAAACTGTTTTTTTTTTGTTTGCCTGTGAAAATAATCGCCTTACCTTGTAACGATGGGCTGCAGTTTGTAATGTTATGACCGATCGATCGATCCTCCTATGTCCATGCATTCATTCATCTAGCTTGTCCCTATTCACCAAAAGGGACAGGCAGCTTCTTGTTTCAGGTCACATACTTGGGCCAATTTAGACTGGAGCCAATTAACCTACCAGCATGTTTTTGGAGTGTGGAAGGAAACCGGAGTGCCCGGAGGAAACCCACGCAGGCACGGGGAGAACATGCAAACTCCAGGCAGGTGACGCCGTGGTTGGGATTTGAAGCAACAACTCTAGTGCTGGCAGATGGAAGTGCGAACCCTTTAGTCACTGTGCTGCCCCAAACACTTTGCCTGCTTTTGCCTGTGTCAGATCTAATTACTAGTTTTCACCTGCAGAACACTAGACTGAGAAGGCCCAGGGATTGTGGGATATATAATGTCTTCACAGGAAGTGTCAGTTCTTAGGCCCCATGTACACGGGACACTTCTGAACGATGGAAACTGACTGCTGGAAAACGTAGGTTAAAAAACGTCTGTTTAGTCACGTTTGCATAACGTGTTTATGTGCATTTATGCGTGTTTGCGTTTAGAAGCGTTTTTTAAAGATAAGCACAGGAGAACCTCCCAAATGCCCAGAATGCCCTGAAAAGTGGTAAATTATTAACTATTTCAGACTGTTTCAGAGAAATACAGAGAGTAGAAGCAGAGACAGCAGTATGTGTTGAGATTAGCTTAGGTGTGAGTTGCTCATTAACATTTCTTTTGTTTCCAAAGGTGGGAAAGGTGTAGTTCTCAATGGCTGCAAGAATGCAGACAGAGAGAAAGAGAAATGATTGCTTTTACATCCTATATGGGTGTAAAAGCAATCAGTGTAAAAAAAAAAAAAAAAAAAATCTTCATCACTCCCCACAAGTAGTACAGTGTCACCATGGTACTGCTAGGGTGACAGTATGTAATATAAATAAATATAATATATAAAAAAATAAAATAAAAATTTAAAAAATATATGTTTAAAAATTATCATTTTTGGTTATAAACTAATTTTGGCTTACTTATTTTTTTTGTACTAAAAAGATAACAGAATACATTTTGGCCAAGATTTATGGTGAAATACTATTTATTTTCAAAATTTTATGAGAAAAACACTTTTTTCACATTTTTGGACATTTTCATTTACATAGCAAAAAAAATAAAAATCCCAGCGATGAATAAATACCACCAAAATAAAGTTTTATCTGTCTCAAAAAAATGGTAAAAAATTCATATTTGTACAGTGTTGCATGACCGCGCAATTGTCATTCAAAGTGTGATAGCGCTGAAAGCTGAAAATTGGCCTAGACAGGAAGGGGGGGAAAGTGTCCGGACATGAAGTGGTTAAAGGAGAAGTAGAACCAAAGCTCGTTTGGCTGTACTTCTCCTGTGGACAAGGACGGACTGAGAACTCATGGGGCCCCCGGGCAATAGAGGATCATGGGGCCCTTGTGTCCTTGCCCACACCCAAAAAACCTATGAAAAAAGTACCAGGGGCATCTCATGGGGCCCCCTACTGACCCCGGGCCATTGGGTAGTGCTTGAATGGTCAGTCCGCCCCTGCCTGTGGATCATAGGAGTGCAGTTCGTTCTGCACAACTGTGGCCCTTCAACAGAGGGCTAAAATCATCATCTGACATCGTTTAGCCAGCCCAGGCTGGGAAGGGATCCCGACTTTAAAGTCTTTAATGCCTGGGCCGTCAGCTGGCTCTGCCTATGAGCGAGCCACTGAAAGTCTGGGTCAGCCACTCCTGCCCCCTCCCCAGCCCGGTGCTTGAGGGAGCACTGGTTGGGGGCAGAGAGCCAGTGATGGACAACGACCGTCTCTCTGCTCAGTGAAGGCTGAGAACTGAGCAATCAGTGGAGTTCCAGTGGCATCCCTAGGCAGGTGCTGGGGGTGCGCGCTGTACCGCGTGACACCTATCGTTCTGGGTGACACCGTACCCGCTCCACGAAAAGGTAAGTTTTAAAGAAAGCCGCAGGATGGATCGGATCTGTGGATTGAGCATAATGATTCGGAGTCCGATCCATTATGCTCCCCAATCCGTAGATCCGATCCATCCTGCGGGGATTGTCGGCTTGCTTTACAACTTACCTTTTCGTGGAGCGGGTACAGTGTTCGGTGTCATCTCCGCAGGATGGATCAGATCTGCGGATTGATCATAATGGATCGGAGTCCGATCCATTATGCTCCCCAATCCGCAAATCCGATCCATCCTGCAGGGATCGTCGGCTTGCAACCTATACGGGGTTAACTGATCTCTCCACAAGCTCCAGGAAAATGTACGTTTTAAAGCAAGCCGATGATCCCCGCAGAATGGATCGGATCTGTGGATTGAGCATAATGGATCGGAGTCCGATCCATTATGCTCCCCAATCCGCAGATCGAATCCATCCTGCGGGGATCATCGGCTTGCTTTAAAACTTACCTTTGCGTGGAACAGGTCTGGTGTCATCTCCGCAGGATGGTTCGAATCTGCGGATTGAGCATAATGGATCAGAGTCCGATCCATTATCCTCCCCAATCTGCAGATCCGATTCATCCTGCGGGGATCGTCGGCTTGCAACCTATACAGGGTTAACTGATCTCTCCACAAGCTCCACGAAAAGGTAAGTTTTAAAGCAAGCCGACGATCCCCGCAGGATGGATCGGATCTGTGAATTGGGGAGCAAAATGGATTGGACTCCGATCCACCATGCGGGGATCATCAGAGGGGTAACACCAAGTGTTACCGCACCGGGTGACACCAACCCTAGGGACGCCCCTGCTCAGTTCTCAGTCTTAAAAGTGGCGGGGAATAGATGCCGCATTGGATTGATGCTGCATGCACCTACAGTAGATAAGTATGGTTAAAAAAAAAAAAACCCTGGTGAGTCCCCCCTGCGCACCCCGCCCTGTTTTGGCACGGCAAGCGCCACTGGGTAGAGGGGAGGGAGATCAGCGAACATCTGTTCATTGATCTCCCCTTCCTTTTAATGACTGACAATGTGTAAAACATTACTTCTGGGTCCTGGTGTCACTTTACTGGCTGGGGAACAAGGTAACGGTGCCCACTCATAGGGGGACAGATGAGACAGCAGGTGTCTTTTAGGACACTCGGGAGATGTAGTTCTGGGGGGGGGGCAGTGCCTCTCTTAATAGGAACTGAGCTCCATGCAGCTCCCCCCTTTGATGGGAATAATAGGAGCTGTTCCTCTACAATGCAGAAGGTAAAAAAAAAATGCTGGGGCATGAAGTAGAGGGACAGAGGGACATTTGGGGGTAATTTGGGGTAATGTCTGGACATATACTTGATATTAAACCGATCTAACACACAGAATACTTTGCTGCTGCGCACTGATATCAGTTCTAACACTGGCCCTGTGAGTGAAATGAGTGATTTCAGCTATAGAATGTGTGGGAGGGAAGTTCTCATTGTTCCCAACTAAATTTAGCAGAGGGTTTATCATTTTCCTGGACAAAAAAAAAAAAAAAAAAAAAAAGTTTTTGTTTTTTTTGAATTGTACGAGAACCTGGCATCGCTTTATTTGGCCATTAGCTATGCAGGCTGTGTTTCTTATTATTTTCTCAAAAAATGGGTGCGGGTACCCCCTTCCTTCCAAGTCACCTTTATCTCCACCCCCTACCTACCTCCAAGCATGTCCATTGCTTCCACCTCCCTGTACCGCCCCTTTTAGGGAATACAGAACCAAGTATCATTTTGCGGTGCAAAGTAATTTGTTAATGATAACAAGAAAAGCGGTGATTTCAGCCGTATTAGCGCATTTGCGACAGAAACAAAGAACTGTCCGTGATACTTTTTTAAATTTTCACTAACATACAATTTTCAGGACAAGATTTCGGGGGGTGTCCCTTCCTTCAAGGTCCAAGCATACCCCAAAAGCCTGTCCTGAAAATTGCATGTTAGTGAAAATAAAAGCAGGGGGAGACATATGGTGCACAGGGAGGGTGATAAGTACTTCCAGGAAGGGGGGGAGGGGTTGGGCAATTACTGGAACCGATCCCCTAGCAGGGGTGGCCAACCTGCGGCTCTCCAGCTGCTGCAGGACTACAAGTTCCATCATGCCTCTGCAAGTCAGTAACTTCCCATCTTTGCAATGCCTCATGGGAAATGTAGTTCCACAACAGCTGGAGAGCCACAGGTTAGCCACCCCTGCCCTAATGGCTCTCTCTGCAGCAGCTGAAAGCCAGTGCGAGGGAGGGGAGAGGAAACCAACTTTCAGCTGCTGCAGAGAGAGCCATACAGGGGATTGGTTCCAGATATCAACCCCCCCCCCCCCGCCATGCTGATCACCCTCCCTGCCCACATCTGATTCACCCAACTACCTGCCCCCCCCCCCCCCCCTGCTGGCTTGGGCCCCGTACAGGAGGCCTGGTGGTACCCCCTTATCCATGGCACAGTTAACAAACAGGATTTTTTCTTGCACGCAATTGGATGACTGAAGTCAGCTCAGCTTCCCCGCATTCACTAAGCTAAGTGACCATGCCCAGTCCTTTTCAAAAATCAAGCACAGCAACACACTGTAGAGCAAGAAGGAGGGTGAACAGCACAGAATCATTTGACCAGAGACTGCAGCTCCCCTGCAGAGGCATAGGCTAAGTCCTGAAGAACAACGTACTAATAGATAAACTGAGATGACATTCTGACATCAGCAAAGGTGTAATGTTCCTTGAATAGCTTTGGCAGTTCATTCATCAGTTTTGTTTCCTTTTCTATAAGAACAAAAAAAACATAAATACATAAACGGATTTATCATTCATTTTTTCCATTAACATTTCGCTTTCTGAAAGAGCCGCAGGATGTTATATTTACACAGCAGAAAATCAATATTTGAGTTGTGATAAATGGTATAATTTAGTTCTTATCTCCAAAATTATGCAACTGTAAAAAAAAATGATAGAACCTTCGAAAAACAGCAATATAAATTATTTGTGCGCTATTTAGCAAAATAATGCATTATGTTAATGTATAAATAAATGGGACTAAATTACAGGTTTTGAAAGGTGCAATTTGAAAAAGGCAAAAAAAAAACCCTACAAAAAAAACCTAAAAAACGGTGAAAACAGCTTGCTTAATTATTACAAGTTTTCCCGACTTCTAAAGTGTACCTGTCACCTAGAAAGTGTGAATCAACACCTGGTCACCCACAATCGGTATGTTACCCCCGGTTCACATCTATGCGGCCGTGCGGGCTGCGTTTTGCACGGGCGCAAGAGCCCATTCATTTGAATGGACTCCCGTGCCCGTGACACACAGGGAAGAAGTCCCGGCACTTCTTCGGAAAACACAGCCGAGGTTCCCAGTACGGTTGCGTTTTCCAGTGCGGATGGCGTGCCATTAGAATTAATGTGCGGGTGGTGCGGCTGCACGGATTTTTATGCGGATACGCAGCGGCACCACCCACACAGATGTGAACCAAGCCTAAAGGCATGCTGGGAATGCTGGTAAGAAGAAAAGGATCTTCACTACTCCTGATGCCTAGAGGTCTCCACCAAACCACACACCCTGATGCATTTTGCCACATCCACCGGGGCACTAGGGGGGAGTAGGCTGAGGCTGCTCCTTACCATTTATTCACCTGGGCTGGTCGGTAGTAGCAGCGATCCTTTCCACTTGTAGCGGGGCCATTGCTGTTTCCCTCTTAAAGAACTGTTTCCCTTTTAAGACTGCATGTTGTCAGAAAGGGTTGGATTGGCTGAGCTCTCAGCAGTACTGGAGTGTTTGTGGGAGCTGCAGTTTCATCACAGAGGCAGACAATGGAACTTTATACTGCACAGGACTACAGGACCAGGATGCTTTGCAAGGAGGAAAGGGGTGGGAGACGGGTGTATTTACCACAAGGCAAACAAGGCATTTGCCTAGGGCAGCATTTTTCAGGGGGGCAGCACTGTCCCCTGAAAGAAGGAATGGAAGAAGGGACACACACATCACGGGGACCAGGTGGGATCTGAGAGAGGCTGCAGTTTGCTTGATGGTGTATGCAAAGACCGACTCTTGTTCCCAGAGATGTCCGGAGCTGTGAAGGTGAGTGTCTTGTCTCTTGCCAGGGTGGGGTGGGAGGTTGGCTGGTGGTAGTGGAAGGCTCTTTCAGGTGGTGAGGGGCTAAGGTGTTGTTGGTAAATGTCCTTGGGAGGGGGGGTGTCAATTTTTGTGTTGCCTAGGGCAGCACGAAACCTAAATACACCACTGATGGGAGAGCCACGTGTGCCTTTGCAGAAGACATGTGGGAGCTGGTCTGCAGCACTCAGATCCCTCTCACAGATCCCACCTGGTTCCCGTGATGTGTGTGTCCCTTCTTCCAGGGGAGCAGTGCTGCCCCAAAAAAAATGCCGCCCTAGGCAAATGCCTTGTTTGCCTTGTGGTAAATACGCCCCTGGTCCCACTGTATGTAGGAATGTAGACAAATGCTCTTGCTCACTCCTGGGATGGGCTAGGGACTATGGGATTTGTAGTGTGCATGGAGCAGTGGAAGTGTGTGTGTGGGGGTGGTGGGTTTGGGGCAGATGCACATTAAAAAGGGATTTCATGAAGAAAAGAATGAAAAATAGGTAGTGGGTGTGTACGGATCATGTTTGAAGAATAAGGATGCTGTTTAGTCTCACTTTATATGTAGATCTGCATTTGCTGTGTTCTCATAGTCCCCACAAATACATGACTGTCCTGACAGTGAAGGCTTCCAGTGATGGGGTGGCAACTATGCTGCACTGCTCCAGAGGTGCCACGCTCATGTAGGCTGTGCCTGCTTGCACTGCAGTGGAATGAGAATTTGCCGCAGAGGGCGTAGCTTTTAGCATTGTCACTGCTGATTTACAGGCCTGTAGCTTGTTAATTACCACCTGGCCACACCTACTCCTACCCACTGCTTTCTGGATTGGCAGAATTTACACTTTTACTAAAACCCTCCCACTATGAGCTGCAGTGTCTGATTGGGGGAGCATGCTGGTGCTGCTAAATATGGTTTGGACTTGTAGGCTTTATTTGCCTCTGGTCACAAAAGGGCTAAAGGGAGACCACAGCTTTTATTTATGACATTATTATCTGTGCTTGCAGAAGTTAGGCTTGTCTGTCCCTGCTGCCTGACAACCAGCTGACATGGTCCTCAGTATCAAAGGCCTTGCCGGCCAAGTAAGGAGCGTATGCACATAATCCACTATTTAATAGCGCCACGCTCTGATATGACCTAAAGTTAATCTTTTTTGTGTTCCTTTTTATATGCCTGCATGTTAAATATTCCATCGTAGGAGTAGTAGAGTATTGTGCTGCGTTAGCCATCAATTAATGCAAGTTTGGAGTATAAGTGATCCCTTTTATTGACTAACTTCAGTTATTAAAGATTCAAGTGTAGGGATTTGCTGTCTGTATTTGTGAAGACCTGTGTTCCTAATAAGCAAGAGTTAATTTTGTGTGCACTTCTGTCTTTGGGTTGCTGGTTTGAAAACCCCAGAAGGAGGAAGTGAGGAGAAAGAGGTTTCATATGAGGCCACATGTCCCCTTGGAAGAGCTATTGCTAATTCAGACTGTTAGGAGCGTGTAACACTCCTGCTCCATGGCAGCTGCTGGTCTCATTCCAGCATCCTGGTTTTGGCTGAGCTGCACTCTCTTTGTCTGTCTGTCCACCTGCACGGTGAGTGCTAGACACAGTCTCTGGGTGGTGTTCAACCCTGTTTTAAGCCTGTCAAACCTTTAGTCTCTTGCTTGTGATTCAAGCTCCCTGTTTGCCCTGTTCCTGTACCTGGACATTTGCCTACTGTAAATAACCAGCATAGGCTAGAGTCAGGCTAGTCATCTGATGGCCGCTTATGGTTGTTAAATGGTCTAGTTGTATCACAGATTAGAAACTACTAGGGACTTAGACGTAGAGTTGAAAGGCTGACTTTGAGTTCCAGTGCCACATCACGGTATCTGCTGGTGAGAAGCTGCATTCCAGACTGGTTGGACAATGACTGGAGCATCTCCCCATCATTGCTGATCTTAACTTCAGGTCTCCGACACCAAGACTGATGTTGCATTTTGATCATCCTCAAGGGCCTTTAACTAAACTTTACTGCAACGTTCATCAGGAAGTTATCTCTACTAATAATTATATTGTCAGGGTCCTGTCCATGGCAGAAGTTCTGGAAGATCTGGCATTTCTGCTAGTACTCTGAATGGCCGCAGAAGGACACATCAGCCTCAGTTTGGTGCCAGACGGCCTTTGTAAGGAGGCTCATCACTTCCTCAAGCTGCTAGATGATCTCTAGCTTTCCGTGCCATGCTCCTGTTTCCTGTGACTTTGACCCGTGATTTCCTGTTACCGACTCGGCTTGCTCCTGGACCTGTCTACTCTGCCTTACCCCTGATCTGAACCTCGGCCTAGCTTACGGATACTCTCTCTCTCTCTCTCTCTCTCTCGCTCTTCTGTGTATGACCTCAACTATCCCATCTGACTATGTGTGCTCTGATTCCCACCTGGTACCTGACCGACTACCCAGTAAACATCTAAATCCCGGAAGGGCTTGCATACCACACACAGGTTCCTCCTGTCTGCAGACCTATCTCTGTGCACCAGCTGTGCTTCTGAGTGGACCACCAACCAGCACTCCTACAGGGGACCTGTGCAACTTTGGGCCTGACTCCCACTGTTCCAATCTCTGGGGAGTCTGGAACATAGCCACAAGGGAAGCCCTCTCTCCATTGGCCTCCATCACCAGGTACGTGATATATATATACCCAGGTATATGTGCACAGTTCCACCTGGACTCTTGTTGGGTCCTTAGCTGATAAAACCTGTTGGTACATGTTTAATTTTTAAATCTATCTACCAGCATTTTCAACCTTTACCAGCACTTTAGTCTTGGAAAGAATATAGCAACTACAACAAGTTAGTGAACCTGCAAGGTGAGAGGCCTTCTTTCCTCTGACCTTGTTGAAATTCAGATGACCATAACAGAATTGCCCTCCTCTATAAAAGCCTGGGCTCATCGCTTATTTGTTGTTTTGGCAGATATTTGCGTCCAGAAGAAAGTATTGTCTTTCTGGAACAAGCCATTTTCTTCCCTCTAAATGAATGTACTGTAATTATGAACACACAATACACTATTAGGTAATGTTTATACATTTTCTGCCAACACCCCATAATCCAAATTGAATAAAAATTTTTATTAAATATTTGCATTTGGTTATGAAAAAGAGAAATTATTTATTATAATGTGATTGTTATACATCTCTTATTGTGAAGACACAACCTAAAGATTTATTTTAAGTGTAAAAAAAATATAGAAGTTTAATATATTATATCTGTTTTATTTATGAATCCCAGCCAAAGTCGTGCCCAGTCATTTGGTAGAACTTCATATTAAATGGCCTGTAGAATTCCCGTAGTCTCTGGACCACTTCTGGGTCAATGTTGGGGTGAGTCCTGCCCTTGGTTTTTCCCAAACAGTGGGGTTTGCTGCTCCCTTCTGCCTTCTTTAGGCAAGGAAAACCTTTAGTCTTATTGAAATAAAAATGTTTGTCTGTAATGATCCTCTTAAGCACCAGAAAATCCTGAACGCGCCCTAGTTCTCCTGAGGGATCGGTGATCAGTCTCTCCCCGCTCACAAACAGGATCTGGCTCATGGGAAAATACTGGAGCCAGTTCTCCAAGTGCTTGGCATAGATGCCAATCTGGATGGCACTCCATGAAATGTCGATAAGACCCGTAGTCCTGTTTTTAAACGTCAGGCTCTCGAAAGTGGGGATGTCCGGCCTCTTGGATAATGTTTGCGTATAATCCGATATGACTCGAGTCACCGGGTCCCTCACCACCACGATAAGCTTGGCGTCCTTCGACATGGCCGAAATACGGGCTGGGGCCTCCTTGGTCACAAAGTAACTGGGAGTTTTTTCCATGGTAATCTGGCCATCGAGAGTCCGCGGCATTAAGTCCCTAACAATAAAAAAAGGAAAACAGATTAAAAAAATAAAAACTATAGGCTATACCAGCATGCCATGCAATTTGTTTGCTATTGCTCTGCCAATCCCTCCACTGGCTTCCCATTGCCCAACGGATGAAATTCAAAACATTAACATACAAAGCCATTGATAACTCTTCCCCAAATTACATCACCGATCTTGTCTCCAAATATTTATTATTTATTTCAGGTACTTATATAGCGCCGTCAATTTACGCAGCACTTTACATATATATTGTACATTCACATCAGTCCCTAACCCTCAAGAGGTGTACAATCTAAGGTCCCTAACCCTCAAGGGGTGTACAATCTAAGGTCCCTAACCCTCAAGGGGCATACAATCTAAGGTCCCTAACCCTCAAGGGGTGTACAATCTAAGGTCCCTAACCCTCAAGGGGTATACAATCTAAGGTCCCTAACCCTCAAGGGGTGTACAATCTAAGGTCCCTAACCCTCAAGGGGTATACAATCTAAGGTCCCTAACCCTCAAGGGGTGTACAATCTAAGGTCCCTAACTCACATTCATACATACACATACTAGGGGACAATTTAGACAGGAGCCAATTAACCTAGCAACATGTCTTTGGAGTGTGGGAGGAAACCAGAGTACCCGGAGGAAAGCCACGCAGGAACAGGGAGAACATGCAAACTCCAGGCAGGTGGTGCCGTGGCTGGGATTTGAACCAGTGACCCTAATACTGCCAGGCGGAAATGCTAACCATTTAGCCACTGTGCCGCCCAAATAGCACCCAAACCATACCTCCTGCTCTCTAGCTGCCTTGTCTCCTCCTCCCATGCTCATCTCCAGGACTTCCTCAGAGCTTCCCCCATCCTCTGGAACTCTCTACCCTAATTTATCAGACTATCGCCCACTCTGCTCACTTTTAGGCGATCTCTGAAAACCCATCTCTTCAGGGAAGCCTCAGCTCAGCTAATAATGGAATCTTCTACTCCTCCTACAAGTCCATCCCCCACAGTTATTACCTTTTTACCACCAGCCCCTCCCTCTTAGATTTTAAGCTCCCAGGATCAGGCCCTCCTATCCCTCTTGTATTGAACTGTATTGTTGCTGTATTGTCTCCCGTTATATTGTAAAGCGCTGAGCAAACTGTTGGCGCCATATAAATCCTGTATAATAATATCACATCTGCCTAGCAAAAACCACGCAAATTGAGTTTTCTGTGAGACAGTACGACACTTCTGGAAATGTCAGAATCTTTGTTCCTCCTGTATAAGCCATTTACAAAGCATTCATTCTGTAAAATAGTCATCTTTTTGGTTCAGAACCAGAAGACAGTCGGCAGATCATACAGAGGCTCTTGAATCTAAGGGATTCAGTTGCTAGTGAAAGAAAGAGATGAGCAAAACTAGGAAACTATCCTTAACCATTCATTGCCCTACAGCCATTGCTGATTAGTGTCCATGGGAAGCGTTGTGCTTTGTCCAATGGGAATATAAACCCTCGACTGCTCTCGCTTCCAACAAATAGCAATAGGCCTAATTCAATGAGACTAATTGTTAGTAAAGTAAACTAATGCAGGCCATAGATGGGTCGAAAATCGGCCGAAACACAAAATCGGCTGATTTTCGCACCGTTAGTGGGTTAATTGGTTAGCCGTTTTTCGGGGTTTTGGCACTTTTTTTTATCTGTAAAGTTGGAAAATGTGCGGCCGATTTTGACAATCGGACGATTTTCCTGGCAATGATGGGCAAATCGGCCAATTGTTTTACCGATAAAAAATCTGTGCATGAGCCATGACCTGCAAGAAAAAGAAGAAGAAGAAAAAGAAGAAGAAGAAGAAGAAAAAGAAGAATAAAAAAAAGTAGAAAAAGAATAAGAAAAAGAAGAATAAGAAAAAGAAGAAAAAAAAAGAATTCCAGTCCGCTATTATAGTTTATATGAAAAGTCTTGCGGTTGCAACAATGTATCCATTTGTATCCGAATAAAAACATTTGTATCTGAAATGGATACAAATGGATACATTGCAAGACTTTTTCATGTCAAATATAATAGCGGAGCTCTCTGCAAGGGACAGAAGTAATTAAATGCCGGCCGTAGGCGGGACGAAAATCGTCCGTTTGTGGTAACGTCGGACGATCGAACGACCAATTTTTCATTTTTTTAACAAAAAAACGGCCTGTTTTCGACCCGTCTATGGCCTGCATAAGGAGCAGTAACAATAAGGGTAAAAACTGAGATTGGCAAATAATGTATGTGTTATAGCTTAGGGATTGAACCTGCTGACATCTTCATAGGCTGCCCAGTCTGATGTTGTATGAACAGACCAGCCAACCGTTTGTCTTATTTCCGTGCTGACTTAAAACAGGAGACTATAGGGATGGCCTGATGTCACTTTGGACTATGATGGCCGGTGGGTGGATTGTGTTGGTTCTAGTTAACCTAGGGGCAATAAGGAGTTCCTTCAGCTGCCTTGTTAGAAAGTCTGTCTCCAAGTCTACCAACGAAGCAGCAAGACACATTAGCAGCTACCAGAGTAGGGGTGGACTGAGAACTCATGGGGCCCCCGGGCAATAGGGGATCATGGAGCCCCCGTGTCCTTGCCCACACCCAAAAAAGCCTATGAAAAAGCCTATAAAAGGTACCAGGGACATCTCATGGGGCCCCCTACTGACCCGGGCCCTCGGGCAGTGCCCGAGTGCTCGAATGGTCAGTCCGCCCCTGTACCAGAGGGTTCGAGAATGTGCAGACATCTTCTCCATCATTCTTCACACCTACCCATCTATAGCAGCCTCCTGGCAAAGGAAGTTTGTGTTCCCAGTTATTAACAAGGGAGTTAACTATGAAATCCAAGCAAACCTCTAAATAAACAGGCCAGCAAAACACAAAGGTAGAGTCAGGGGAAAAAAATTACTTTTAGGGCTCATGTACGCGGGAAGTTTGATAAAACTCTTCTGACCGCTGGAAACTGACTGCTAGAAAACGTAGCTTAAAAACGTCAGTTTAGCCGCATTTACCTACTGCGTTTATGTGCATTTAGCCATGTTCATGTGCGTTTGTGTTTAGAAGTGTTTTGAAAAGATAACCTCAGGAAACCCTCCCAAATTCCCAGAATGCACTGAAAAATACTTTTAGGGCTCATGTACGCGGGGAGTTTGAAAAACTCTTCTGACCGCTGGAAACTGACTGCTAGAAAACGTAGGTTAAAAACACCAGTTTAGCTGCGTTTACCTACCGCGTGTATGCGCATTTAGGTGCGTTTGCGTTTAGAAGCGTTTTTAAAAAATAACCTCAGGAGACCCTCTCAAATTCCCAGAATGCACTGAAAAATACTTTTAGGGCTCATGTACGCAGGGAGTTTGAAAAACTCTTCTGACCGCTGGAAACTGACTGCTAGAAAACGTAGGTTAACCCCCCTGGAGATATTCCCGAGTGTAGCTCGGGGTAAAGTTTCAGCACCACAAGCGGTGACCCCGAGCTACACTCGGGAATACACTGCAGCGTTGCTCCGGGATCTCTTCTTCACTTACCTTGTCCTGCACTCCAGCAATGTCTCCCCTGCAGTGTCCCCGGCAATGTCCTCCGGCCGATGCCGGCTTCCGGGTTCCGTTCCCTGTGAGCGTCGGGACGTACGGGGGACAGAACGGCGGGAAATTAAAAATTTTTAAAAGTGACATTCACTTAATACAATAAAATCACATAGTATAACATTCCTGTATCAAACCATTTCACATACATTTTGTCCCAAGTGCTTTGTCCGGCGCCCTGCCTGCATTTTTACCATTCTTTCTACCTGGAAACTGAGAAACGTCCATGGCGTCCAAAAAGCGTCCCTTTAGGTCAAAAGTGATTCACTGCCTGTGCCGCGATCCGGTGCCCGTTGTGTGCTCCGGACTCAGCAGAACACCGATTGCTGTACGAGACCTCTGTGTGAGGTCCCGATCATGTGACCCATGATTGGCCAATCAGTGATCACATGAATAGTAGTAAGCAAGATATCACTTCCTGACATCATTGCTTACTACGTGTGAAATCTGTGAATGATCACAGAGATCACATGGTACAGGGCTATTCACAACAGCCTTGTACCATGTGACAAGCTGTGACCAATCACAGCTCTCACAGTATTTCTCAATGTCTGCAAGAATGCAGCCAGAGAGAAGGAGAAATGATTGCTTTTACAGCCTTTATGGGTATAAAAGCAATCAGTGTAAAAAAAAAAAATCTTCATCACCCTCCACAAGTAGTACAGTGTCACTATGGTGACAATGTACTGCTAGGGTGACAGTATGTTAAAACAATATATATATATATATGTATATATATATATATATATATATATATAATATAAAAAATAAAATAAAAACGTAAAAGTTTTTTTTTAAATTATAATTTTTTGGGGTATATAATTTGGGTCCGATCCATTATGCTCAATCCGCAGATCCGATCCATTCTGCGGGGATCGTCGGAGGAGGTGTCACCAAGTGTTATCGCACCGGATGACACCAATCCGAGGGACGCCTCTGACTAGTGCTTATTAATAACCACCATTATGAATAAGCGCTAGTTTTTAGCGTGAAATGCGTTAATCTCTTTATTCCTGACACTGTCTACGATATGGATTTTATATAGAACGAATAAAGATAGAAGGGTGCAGCGGATTCCACATATTCCTTACCTTGCAACCTAAAATATGTAGCAACCAAAAAAATATGCGCTAGTTCCTTTTAACCTGAAAACAAAAAGGAGGAGAGCTAAAAAAATGAGTAGAATACAGGGGCGGACTGACCATTTGGAAACTTGGGCACTGCCCGAGGGCCAGGAGTCAGAAGGGGGCCCCATGCGATGCCCCTGGTACCTTTTTCATAGGCTTTTTTGAGTTTGGGCAAGGACACAGGGGCCCCATGATCCCCTATTGCCCGGGGGCCCCATGAGTTGTCAGTGCACCCCTGGAAGAATCCATTATACACCCGACAACCTCTGTATACAGTCCCATTCACCGGATAGCCATTGGATCCACGTATCATTCCCCATAATTCCCTGCACTTATACAGTATATACCGGTACGTATTGATGCGTGGAATGCAGTTTCCATGGTACCTGCCTACAAGAGCTGACAAGTTAAAGGTTGCTGAACATTTTACTACAATTTCCGTGCAATACACAGAGGTAACCATTTACTGGAGTAATACAAGTACAACAGCAGAGACATGGAATGTTCCTGCCTTCCATTAATACCGAGAACAAAGCTATTCATCACCAATTTTACATACAGAGCTGCTGAAATAGGACAGCAATCTATCACATCACATTGAAGGCTCTATTCTTAGTGTGTCACTGAATGGAACACATTAGGAGGAAAATAAACTGCCGTCCAGGTAAACTCCAACTATCAACTGCCAATCTATCAGCAGCAGAAATATGAAGAGAAACAAGAGATGGAACGGGTCAGGTGATCACCTGTCAACTGCCACTTAGCCCTGAGTGAGCCGTAGCATTGTAAAGTTTGCCGAACATTGCCACACTTCCTGTAGCTCACTATAGAAAGGATCTGTACAGGGGCAGACTGACCATTTGGAAACTCGGGCACTGCCCGAGGGCCCGGGGTCAGTAGGGGGCCCCATGAGATGCCCCTGGTACCATTTTCATAGGCTTTTTTGAGTTTGGGCAAGGACACAGGGGCCCCATGATCCCCTATTGCCCGGGGGCCCCATGAGTTGTCAGTCCACCCCTAGATCGGTATTCACCTCCCTAGCGGTCTGATTATGTCAATATTTCTGTGCTCAAAGCGGTACATTTTTTTGCATGGAAATATGTCGTATTTTTATTGTAGGCCTGTAATTCTTAGGATTAACTCACTGAAATCTGTCCGAACAAGAGTCTAGTAAACATCCCGGGGATGATAAAATTTGAAACACAAAATTATAAATTATAATCTCATAAAAAATAATAATATAATAATAATAAATGTAATTCAATAATCTAATCAAACCAAAAACACTGAAATGTGAAATATAGCGCCAAGTTCGCACATCGCTGAGCTCAGTCGCAGAATCGTTTTCAGTGTCTGATGATGAATTTCCCCCACAAATCATTATCACTCAATTCTGCAAGTGGTTCTGATTTACTATCGCTGTTCTCTAGCCGGTCTAAAACCGCGTCTGACCTAAAGGGACGCTTTTTGGACGCCATGGACGTTTCTCAGTTTCCAGGCAGAAAGAACAGTAAAAATGCAGGCAGGGCGCCGGACAAAGCACTCGGGACACAATGTGTGTGAAATGGTTTGATACAGGAATGTTATACTATGTGATTTTAGTGTATTTAGTGAATGTCACTTTTTGACATTTTTAAATTTCCCGCCAGTTCCGTCCCCCGTATGTCCCGACGTCGCAGGGAACGGAACCCGGAAGACAGATGCCGGCATCGGCCGGAGGACATTACCGGGGACACTGCAGGAGGGACATCGCGGGAGCGCAGGACAAGGTAAGAGAAGAAGGGATCCCGGAGCAACGCTGCAGTGTATTCCCGAGTGTAGCTCGGGGGGGTTACCGCTTGCGGTGCTGAAACTTTACCCCGAGCTACACTCAGGAATACCTCCAGGTATTGTTGCTGTATTGTCTCCCATTATATTGTAAAGCGCTGAGCAAACTGTTGGCGCCATAAATCCTGTATAATAATAATAATAATAATGAGGGAAATAAGGATTTGATCCCCTATCATTCAGCAGGATTTCTGGCTCCCAGGTGTCTCTCATACAGGTAACAAGCTGAGATTAGAAGCAGTCTCTTAAAGGGAGTGCTGCTAATCTCATTTTGTTACCTGTATAAAAGACACCTGTCCACAGGAGCAATCAAACCATCAGATTCCAAACTCTCCACCATGGCAAAGACCAAAGAGCTGTCCAAGGATGTCAAGGACAAGATGGTAGACCTACACAAGGCTGGACTGGGCTACCAAACTATGGCCAAGCAGCTTGGTGAGAAGGTGACAACAGTTGGTGCAATCATTCACAAATGGAAGAAACACAAAACAAGTGTCAGTCTCCCTAGGCCTGGTGCACCATGCAAGATCTCACCTCGTGGAGTGTCAATGATCATGAGAACAGCGAGGAATCATCCCAGAACTACACGTGAGGATCTTGTCAATGATCTCCAGGCAGCTGGGACCACAGTCACCAAGAAAAGTAATGCATGTCTAACAAATGATGCACTGATTTACATGTTCATGAGGGAAATAAGTATTTGATCCCCTATCATTCAGCAGGATTTCTGGCTACCAGGTGTCTTTCATACAGGTAACAAGCTGAGATTAGAAGCAGTCTCTTAAAGGGAGTGCTGCTAATCTCATTTTGTTACCTGTATAAAAGACACCTGTCCACAGGAGCAATCAAACCATCAGATTCCAAACTCTCCACCATGGCAAAGACCAAAGAGCTGTCCAAGGATTTCAGGGACAAGATTGTAGACCTAAAGAAGGCTGGACTGGGCTGGGTGTATTCATGCATTGCATATTACTGATTGGCCGATCCTTTTTGTCTCTTGATTAACCACCTCAAGTCCAGACACTTTCACCCCCTTCCTGACCAGGGCCAATTTTTCAGCTTTCAGCACTATCACACTTTGAATGACAATTGTGCGGTCATGCAATGAATTTTTCAGCATTTTTTTTAGACAAAAATTTATTTGGGTGGTATTTATTCACCACTGCGATTTTTTTTATTTTTTTTGCTATATAAATGAAAAAGTCCAAAAATTTTGAAAAAAAAAGCAAATAAATAATCTTTCTTCATAAATCTTGGCCACAATTTATTTGGTTATCTTTTTAGTAGAAAAAAAAATAACCAGAATTAGTTTATAACCAAAAATTATAATTTTTCAAAAAAATAATCCGCTCTCCCCAGACCCTGCATTCACTATATCCGTTCCCCCCGGACCCGGCATTCACTAAATCCGCTCTCCCCGGACCCCGCATTCACTATATCCGCTCTCCCCGGACCCGGCATTCACTAAATCCGCTCTCCCCGGACCCCGCATTCACTATATCCGCTCTCCCCCGGACCCCACATTCACTATATCCGCTCTCCCCGGACCCCACATTCATTAAATCCGCTCTCCCCGGACCCCGCATTCACTATATCCGCTCTCCCCGGACCCCGCATTCACTATATCCGCTCTCCCCGGACCCCGCATTCACTATATCCGCTCTCCCCGGACCCCGCATTCACTATATCCGCTCTCCCCGGACCCCGCATTCACTATATCCGCTCTCCCCGGACCCCGCATTCACTATATCCGCTCTCCCCGGACCCCGCATTCACTATATCCGCTCTCCCCGGACCCCGCATTCACTATATCCGCTCTCCCCGGACCCCGCGTTCACTATATCCGCTCTCCCCGGACCCCGCGTTCACTATATCCGCTCTCCCCGGACCCCGCGTTCACTATATCCGCTCTCCCCGGACCCCGCGTTCACTATATCCGCTCTCCCCGGACCCCGCATTCACTATATCCGCTCTCCCCGGACCCCGCATTCACTATATCCGCTCTCCCCGGACCCCGCATTCACTATATCCGCTCTCCCCGGACCCCGCATTCACTATATCCGCTCTCCCCGGACCCCGCATTCACTATATCCGCTCTCCCCGGACCCCGCATTCACTATATCCGATCTCCCCGGACCCCGCATTCACTATATCCGCTCTCCCCGGACCCCGCATTCACTATATCCGCTCTCCCCGGACCCCGCATTCACTATATCCGCTCTCCCCGGACCCCGCATTCACTATATCCGCTCTCCCCAGACCCCGCATTCACTATATCCGCTCTCCCCAGACCCCGCATTCACTATATCCGATCTCCCCGGACCCCGCATTCACTATATCCGCTCTCCCCGGACCGGTATATAGGAGTATATACTGTTTAAATGCAGGGAATTACGGGGAATGATACGTGGATCCAATGGCTATCCGGTGAATGGGACTGTATACAGAGGTTGTCGGGTGTATAATGGATTCTGCCAGGGGCGGACTGACAACTCATGGGGCCCCCGGGGAATAGGGGATCAAGGGGCCCCTGTGTCCTTGCCCAAACTCAAAAAAGCCTATGAAAAAGGTACCAGGGGCATCTCATGGGGCCCCTTACTGACCCCGGGCCCTCTGGCAGTGCCAGAGTTTCCAAATGGTCAGTCCACCCCTGTATTCTACTCATTTTTTTAGCTCTCCTCCTTTTTGTTTTCAGGTTAAAAGGAACTAGCACATATTTTTTTGGTTGCTGCGGATGGTGCTGCTGAAACCAGGTATGCTGGCTGTGGATGGGAGAGGGAAGGAGCCTAGGCTGGAGCAGGGATCAGCCAGGCAAATGTCATTGGTGTCAGTGGGAGGAATAGTGCCCCATCATTGGTGTCAGTGGGAGGAATAGTGCCCCATCATTGGTGTCAGTGGGAGGAATAGTGCCCCATCATTGGTATCAGTGGGAGGAATAGTGCCCCATCATTGGTATCAGTGGGAGGAATAGTGCCCCATCATTGGTATCAGTGGGAGGAATAGTGCCCCATCATTGGTGTCAGTGGGGGGAATAGTGCCCCATCATTGGTATCAGTGGGAGGAATAGTGCCCCATCATTGGTATCAGTGGGAGGAATAGTGCCCCATCATTGGTGTCAGTGGGAGGAATAGTGCCCCATCATTGGTATCAGTGGGAGGAATAGTGCCCCATCATTGGTATCAGTGGGAGGAATAGTGCCCCATCATCGGTATCAGTGGGAGGAATAGTGCCCCATCATTGGTGTCAGTGGGAGGAATAGTGCCCCATCATTGGTATCAGTGGGAGGAATAGTGCCCCATCATTGGTGTCAGTGGGATGAATAGTGCCCCATCATTGGTATCAGTGGGAGGAATAGTGCCCCATCATTGGTGTCAGTGGGAGGAATAGTGCCCCATCATTGGTATCAGTGGGGGGAATAGTGCCCCATCATTGGTGTCACTGATGTGATTAAACGAGGAGGGGGGCTGCGGCGCCAATTTTATAGTGCGTCCCCGGGCGCAAAATATCCTACCTACGCCTCTAGTCCACACCTTTCACTTTTTAGCAGTTCCCACTGAAAGTAGCATGGCTCACTAACAGTCCCACTTCAGGGTTCCGCCAAGGTTCCACCCATTTTCATAAGTGTTACATTTCTCTGTGTATGGTCCCTCTCCTTCCCATGACCAATCTCCTGATAAGAGAGCCCACCCCCTGACGCCTAAATACCTCGCCTACAGGAACCTTAACAGGCCAAATCGCAGACATTCTACGGCAAGTTAACCCCAATGATTCCAGCAACAACTCACAATTGCAGCACAGTACAGTGTTTATACTCGGTCACGTAATTCTGTGTGGACGTCCAAAAATTGTTCTGCTGCCAATTGTACATCTGCCATTGGTTTCCGATCAGGGATGCGGGAAGTCTCGAAACATGTCAGCAGGGCAACGAGCATTTTCAATAATGAGTCACCCAACGGCGGGCCACAGGATTCTTTTACAACAACCCACCAGGAATCCTTCCTTTGATAAATTAGCCGTATTCATGTCTACAAACTTCCTAAGTGAAGCCATCAGCACCGATGTAAGTGCGCCACGGTGAAGCAGTCAGCGCTGTTAACCTCCCAGCAGCAGGGAGGCAACAACAACATCTGTTCTCTGGGAGAAAGGAGAATTGGGCAACTCGGAGAACAAAACATTTCACCAAAATCTACAAGCGATCCAAAGATCCCCCTCTTGCTTTTGCAAAACAAAACAATTAGCGCTTCACGTAATGAAGCCAAAACTGGAGCTGACACGGTGGCCCAGGGCACCTGAGATAATTACACCAATTTGCTAATGCTGCAAAGCACTAATCTGTCTTGAAACAATCGTCTCTCTCGAGATACTGCTGAAATATTAACGGCTGATGGAAAAAAAGGCTCAAATATGAGGCTCTGGGTAAAAGAGACAGCTGAAACAGGAACCTGCCATGAGCTGGAGATGGCAGTGCCCATACTCTTCTGATTCCGTCATCTTTGCTGTGCATTGTGACATAGGGATGTGATGGGATCTTAAAGCGGAGTTCCACCCAAAGGGAGTAAAGATTGGTCCCCTGCTCCCCAATAAGGATTGGCACCTTTGGGGAGCGGGTACCCGAAATTGACAGGTACCCACTCCCACTTCCGCTGTGATCGGCTAGGCAATCGGAAACGGAAGTTGTCCTCCTACCCTCCCTCCCCGAAGTCTTGTGGGCCATGTGACAGGTCCCAGAAGATGACAGGGCCATTCTGGAAGCGCAGCGCTACTTGCACATGCGCAGTTGAAGCCACAAGCTGTCACAGCCGGCTGCCCACACTGAAGATGCTGGCGCCTGGAATACAGGACAGCCGGTGAAACGGGCTGCGGCGGGGGGCACCGCGGGATCATGGAACAGGCAGGGGTGGGCTGACCTTTTGAAAATCGGGCACTGCCCGAGGGCCCGGGGTCAGTAGGGGGCCCCATGAGATGCCCCTGGTACCTTTTTCATAGGCTTTTTTGAGTTTGGACAAGGACACAGGGGCCCCATGATTTCCTATTGCCCGGGGGCCCCATGAGTTGTCAGTCCGCCCCTGGGAACGGGTGAGTGGCTGTTTATTTTGTTACAGAGTGAGTGGAACTCAGCTTTAAGATGGGAATACACAATTAGAAAATCGACCGATCGGTCATCTAACAACTGAGAGGCGTTTATTCATTGGTCGAAATCATGGCCCAAATAAACCAATCTAAAAAAAATTGTTCTTCGGGCAATACGTAGTTTCTGAGACTTAGAGGAACCTGTTGGAGGGATGGACTAGAGGCAACCTAACAAGGATGTAGGCAGGGCAGGGTAACAAGGATGACATTGTATTGTGATTCTGGTACTTTACTTTAAATGTTCTGGCTGCACGCTACAGGGATCATGTCATGTATGACCCCAGGAAGAGAGTCCAACGGGAATAGATCTGTGAGGACCAAGAGCTTTCCTTTGCTTTGCCATCCCTTCTATGGTCCCATTCTTCAGGGAACCCAGGTTTTATGGAGTTTTTGCTGTTGTGGACATTATCCGATTTAGATTTGGGTCACGCTACGTTTTCTATGCATCTTTGCCTATACAAACCATTAGGAACAGAGTTTTAAGTCAGCAGCACAGCCATTTGAATGTATGCTGCCGTTTGTGTATGTGGAACATATTTTTTTTTTTTTAAGTCCGCAAACGTGCAAACTACAACGAAAAACCCGTAAGTGTTCACAAAAAATGTGCAAGTGCAAAACACCACACGAAAAAGTGCACTTAGGGGTGTGTTTGTCCTACCCCCGGAAGGGTTGGACCGTTCACCCGATCCCCCGGGGCACGAAGCTCCTGACAGGGACAAGGTTCCCATTTGGTCCTCCTGGCCAAAAGGCCTGGTGGACCACCGTTCCTTATGCCCAGCCGAAGCCGGACATCCAGTACTAGGCGAGGGGGTTCTCCCGAAGAGAAAACCCCCTAGGGATCAGGGGAGGAAGGAACCGTATGGCCACACATCCTCCCCCTAGACTTCAGGGTAGGCCCGAGGACCCACACCCTCCATCCGTGAAAAACACACACATAAGAACAGAAAAAGTGACAAAACGTGGGAGTGATTAAATAAATAAATAAAAAATAAAAAAAGTGGTACCGTGCCTAATAGTGCACAGACCAGGCCCTGAGGCCTGTAGCAAAAATTGCCCCGGACTTAGCCAAAAGACCTGGTCCTTAGGGCGCTGTGCAAAAAGAGGTGAAAAACAGTGGCCATGTGTCATCTTCACACCATGGGGTCCCACACCCAAGTGTTACTAGTGACACCCCTGAGAGCGTCTTCCCCAGGGGGCACTGAGTTTGCGGACTTTTTGCGTCCCCGGCCCCAGGCCAGACCAAGGTAGATCCGTCCAAATCAGGAGGTACTGGGTCTTTCCAGCTTTCCCAGAGGAATTACTCCCAAGGTCCCAGAGCGTATCGTGGCGCCCCCTGGTTTCTGTCCCTCCGGTCCAGCCTTCCGGACCCCCATCATACCAGTGAGGGTACTATACAACAACCATCCCCGCAAAGCTAGAATGGTCGGGAGCACCCCCACTGGACACTGATAAGAACAGATACTACACTTGATCTTAGCCAAAAGGCCGAGAAGCGATCATGTAAAGCTACAGTGAAGGAAATTCCTCACTGTTCTCATGATCATTGACACTCCACGAGGTGAGATCTTGCATGGTGCACCAGACCTAGGGAGACTGACAGTTGTTTTGTGTTTCTTCCATTTGTGAATGATTGCACCAACTGTTGTCACCTTCTCACCAAGCTGCTTGGCCATAGTTTGGTAGCCCAGTCCAGCCTTGTGTAGGTCTACAATCTTGTCCCTGACATCCTTGGACAGCTCTTTGGTCTTTGCCATGGTGGAGAGTTTGGAATCTGATGGTTTGATTGCTCCTGTGGACAGGTGTCTTTTATACAGGTAAGAAAATGAGATGAGCAGCACTCCCTTTAATAGACTGTTTCTAATCCCAGCTTGTTACCTGTATGAAAGATATCTGGTAGCCAGAAATCCTGCTGAATGATAGGGGATCAAATACTTATTTCCCTCATGAACATGCAAATCATTTGTTAGACATGCATTTCTGCTGAATTTTTTGTGGGCAAACATTCAATATCAGCAGGGGATCAAATGCTTATTTCCTTCACTGTAAGTTCAAGTCTGCCAGTGAAAAGGTCTTTATTTAGGAGATGTTTTCTGTGCCATTTAGAGAGAGATGTACAAGTGTAACCTTGGCGAAGCAAAAGAACATTAACTTTATGAGTAAAGCCACGCAACCCTCCAAGTTAAACAGCGTCAAGGTTGGGACACTCTTATAAGGAGGAGCAGCCAGTTGGAGGAGGAGGAAGCAGGTGACTGTGGCGGGTGATGGCCCTGGTAGGTGAGAGGACAGGTGCTCTTCATGTCCCTTCCCTCATGGCTTGGTGTCCATATTGGAGCTTGCTGTTGATCGGGGTTGGCCTATGGGCTTGGCCTGGGGAGTCAAAAGAGCAAGGCCTTGCGTTTTTAGAAGTAGCTTTCTGTGGTGTGTGCCTATAAAGCAAAAATAATTCTACATACAAAGTAAAGCTAATGTTCGAGTGTCAAGGCAGGACATGAGTTACTGGTGAGGAGCAAGTCATGTTCTGCATCCCCCACCCAGAAACGCTGAAGGATACTGGGACTAAGAAAGGAGATCATAGTGTCCGTTGGTTCCTGGCATGAAAAGGTTAATGCCATAGGAACCAAAATGTGGAAGTACTTTAAGGCTGGTGGCTTCCAACCTGCCCTCTAGGGGGCTAACTTCCATCTTTCTCAAACACCCTATGGGGGGGGGGTTGAAACTTTTCAGTGCTTACAATTCTTTCACTGCCCGACTTCTGCTTTCTGGAATATCGATGAATGTGGCCACACTGGTGCAACCTTGTCCTCCCTTCCGCCTGTAAAAACAACTAAGTAGCCGCCTCCCATCCATTGGTTTATATAGCTACTTATAAAAGGCACATGTTCATCAAGTTCAAACAAAAGACAAAAATTAAACAACTAGAGCTAAATAAATGAAAATTCTGGAGGTTCTGCAGAAATGTTGCTACTTTGGTCACATGCGTTGGAGTCAAGAGGAAGGTCAAATAAGGAGATTTGGATTTATAAAAAAATGGGTTTTTATTGTCTCCTGAGGATTCCTGGAGTTTCTTTTATCTATTCTGGACCTATTCTTGTGCCATAAAATTGTCTTTCATTAATCTCTTTATTTTATATTTTTTTTTACAGAAATAAAAAAACAGATGGCTAAGGTAAAATATCAAAGTTACACAACACAGTATCAGGTGCGGACTGACCATTTGGAAACTCGGGCACTGCCCGAGGGCCGGGGTCAGTAGGGGGCCCGCAGAGAAGAAATCCCTGCACTTCCTCTGAAAACGCAGCCCGCACGGTAACCTCGGTTCTCAGTACGGTTGCATTTTCCAGTACAGGCGGCGTGCCATTAGAACTAATGGCCCGTGGGTCCGCATTCCTCTGTGTGGGTGGTGCAGCTGCACAGATTTCCCTGAAGATCTGCAGTGACACCACCCGCAGAGATGTGAACCTAGCCTAAAGGAGGCCTGTTTGGGCCCTATTGGCTCATCATTGCTGACCCATTTCTAAAAATGTGACTGGCCCAGGGGGTAATTGCCCCCTTAACAGTCATTCAATAGCTTTGGTTTTAGACAGAAAAAGAAGGCACTGAACACTTGTTGCAGCCCAAGTCTTGAAACCATTACACCGTCAAATGCCACATGCTATCATGTACAAGTCACAGATTGTTAAACAGTTTGCAATTTGACCCTAGCAATCGGTTGGCCCTTTGACTGCCAGTCAGTGTGAATTAAGGACAAGGTTGACATCGTTTTGACAACTCCGCTCAACAAGACATCTTTCTACACCC
Organism: Staurois parvus; assembly: GCF_062004578.1. Taxonomy (NCBI): domain Eukaryota; kingdom Metazoa; phylum Chordata; class Amphibia; order Anura; family Ranidae; genus Staurois; species Staurois parvus. Next base: position 28,146 of record NW_028319862.1, read on the forward strand.
GGATTAAATCATTATTTCGCAGCTGGTGGCTGTGGAGGAGGGGGGCGCCCACTTGACCGCGTGATGCATAGCAGCAGGTGAACAAATTAATGAAACAAATATTAAATAATGACTCGACGAGAGGCAATCGAGGAAGGTGACTGCGCAGGAAAAACACATTAGCAAAGTCTTATTGCGGGCTGCCAAATCATAAGTGTTAGCGTTACCAGATTATTGATGTCTGCATTAATGAACCAGGGTAGTGCCAAGAGGCCGTATCCACAGTAGACTGTACTCTTGCCAACGGATGTCTATGTTTGGGGGTCGGACTGACAGGAGGTGACAGGCGTCTTTCCTGACAATGGTATTTTTATCGTACCCTCGAGGGTAAATCTGGATGGCTTGTTAGAATATTATATTACATGGTGCTATTGCCAGATCTCTGACATTACCGAACAAATGTTCCTCTGAGTGGGCAACGCAAGGGCCTGTCAACACCCAACTGCAGCATTTAAAGTGAATCTCATTCAGACATGACCGGCCATGCTAATGTATCAAACAATATTAGAATTATTTAAATATGTGAGGTTGTATTAAAAAAAACATATCTATATGTACTTCCTAAAATAAGTGCAGCGCTAAACCTATAAAGAGTTCTTCAATAAATCAATAATCCTTTGTATAAAATATAAACATATATGTATGATAAAAGTTCTTAACCTCCCTGGCGGTATGATTATTTCAGAGTTTTGGTGCTGAAAGCGGTACCATTATTTTGCATGGAAATTTGGCGTTTTATATTGTAGGCCTGAGGTGATTGTAGCCGTATTAGTGCATTTGTGACAGAAACAATTGAGTCCTGTCCGTGATACTTTTTTTATTTGTACTAACATACAATTTATATTGTAGGCCTGTAATTCTTAGGAATAACTCACTGAAATCTGTCCGAGCAAGAGTCTAGTAAAGGCAATTTTGTTTTAATTAAAATATTAACCTCCCTAGCGGTCTGATTATGTCAGTATTTCTGTGCTCAAAGCGGTACATTGTTTTCAATGGAAATATGTTGTTTTTTTATTGTAGGCCTGTAAGTTTTAGGAATAACTCACTGAAATCTGTCCGAACAAGAGTCTAGTAAACATCCCGGGGATGATAAAACTTAAAACACAAAATCATAAATTATAATTAAATAATCATAAAAAATAATAATATAATAATAATAAATTTAATTCAATAATATAATCAAACCAAAAACACTGAAATCTGAAATATAGCGCCAAGTTCGCACATCGCTGAGCTCAGTCGCAGAATCGTTTTCAGTGTCTGATGAGGAATTTCCCCCACGAATTATTATCACTCAATTCTGCAAGTGGTTCTGATTTACTATCGCTGTTCTCTAGCCGGTCTAAAACCGATTTTGACCTAAAGGGACGCTTTTTGGACGCCATGGACGTTTCTCAGTTTCCAGGCAGAAAGAACAGTAATAATGCAGGCAGGGCGCAGGACAAAGCACTCGGGACAAAATGTATGTGAAATGGTTTGATACAGGAATGTTATACTATGTGATTTTAGTGATTTTAGTGAATGTCACTTTTTGTCATTTTCAAATTTCCCACCGTTCCGTCCCCCGTACGTCCCGACGCTCGCAGGGAACGGAACCCAGAAGACAAATGCCGGGATCTGCCGGATTACATTGCCGGGGACAGTGCAGGAGGGACATCGTGGGAGCGCAGGACAAGGTAAGTGATCGAGGGATCGCAGGGCAGCGCCGCATGGTATTCCCGAGTGTAGCTCAGGGTTACCGCTTGTGGTACTGAAACTTTACCCCGAGCTACACTCGGGAATACCGCCAGGGAGGCTAAACAATAGAGCTCCGTGTGACTTCACATGTCTCAGTGCATCATTCCTTCAAACGGATAGGTGAGGGGCAAGGTAATGAGTAAAGTGCACACTCACCGGACGCGCAATGGTTATGCGCAGTGTATAGTATAGTGGAGGTCTGCCAATGGGTCCCTCTCAGCATTGGAACAGGATCGACCCAGGATAGGTAGATGTCATCAAGATATATTCAACCAGAGGTCCACTTTAAGGACACGGGTGCAGCCTCTTCAGTGTGGTACAGTGGTCACCAGGGGAAGCTCTGGGGGATTAGGGGCAGCTGGTTAAGTAATAGGGGCCGCCGGACCTCCTTGATCCAGCGGCGTGACGTCTAGACTCTCAGGCTCCTCCAAAACGCGTTTCGTACGCGTGTACGTCCTCAGTTGGGGTTGCATGTGTTATTTGGAAGGTTTTATGGTTCCCTTTTACTGTGCATAGTCGCTTATATTGAGCGCTCGCTGAGTTGTTTTCCCTTTTTATATGTACCTCCTATTGATGGACAAAGGAGAAATTAAAGATGGATTCCAGATATGGTGATTTTTACATAGTTACATTGCTCCAGCCTGGACCAATGTAAGTACTGTATGTACAGTGAAGGAAATAAGTATTTGCTCCCCTGCTGATGTTGAATGTTCGCCCCTCACAAAGAAATGATCGGTCTAAAAATCGAATGTTCGGTGTATTGTAACACTGAGACAGAATACAACAACAAATTCAGCAGAAATGCGTCTAACAAATGATGACTGATTTGCATGTTCATGAGGGAAATAAGGATTTGATCCCCTATCATTCAGCAGGATTTCTGGCTCCCAGGTGTCTTTCATACAGGTAACAAGCTGAGATTAGAAGCAGTCTCTTAAAGGGAGTGCTGCTAATCTCATTGTGTTACCTGTATAAAAGACACCTGTCCACAGGAGCAATCACACAATCACTGTATGCGCCATACCTGTGGCATCCTCATGAAAGCTACCACTACCACTACTATAGTGATCTCCACTAGCTTCTGGGTCCTGTGCCAAGCAGCTGCCCTGCTGCATCGTGAATACAGGAGGTCGCTCACTCGGCATAGGCACCATTCAGAGAACACTTTCATTTTCTAAAGTAATGCAAAGTATTGTCTGATGGAACAAAGCAGAGAAGTGGGGCAGTGACATCACAGTCTCCACCTCATCCAATCAGAGAACACTTGGCATTCATTCAGAAAATGCAGGCATACCGACAGTCACCAGCAATCTGCTCACTTAAGACCGAGAACTGAGTGTTCAGGATTTACATCTACTTTAACATTTGATTACAGTACAAATATTCACATTTATGTGATATACAGATTATGGAATTTGGCATCTTCCAACACTTGAGGTTAAAGTAGCAGCTTTATGAAAAAAATGGGCAATGGAGCACATACAGAGCACATACAGAGTAAATACAGAGCACATACAGAGCACATACACATACAGAGCACATACAGAGCACATACAGAGCACATTCACATACAGCACATATATTTTTTTGCATATTTGCAGATCATCAAACAAATTTTAATAGATAAAAATGGTATAAAGTGAGCGCTCCTGACTAAGCAGCTATAGCACTAAAGGTAATCACAGTGTACCCATAAATGACAAATAAAAACAGAGTGCAGCGCTAAAAAATGAATGCAAAAGAAAATAGTCCGTGGTTAATAGATGAATTTATATAAGGAATAGCTGATGAAACCAGGAAACAATGGAAAGAATGCGCACTCACCGGACGCGCATGGAAAATGCGCATATAATGAATATTCAAGATGGATGCCAGCACATGGAGTAACATAACCTCTGGGAAAAGGGAGCTAAATCAATTTGCAGGATCCCTGTAGTGTTCACCTACTACCACCAGAGGGACGGAGCTTTGGATTCTGGCTGATTACCATACCATCCTTAAGGGGACCTCCGGACTTCCCATATACCTTCCCAGGCTGATTGACCCACAGATTGGAGTTCACCCTCTTCATCTACTATAAGGATTCCAGTGGATATTCATTATATGCGCATTTTCCATGCGCGTCCGGTGAGTGCGCATTCTTTCCATTGTTTCCTGGTTTGATCAGCTATTCCTTGGGATTTACTCATATAAACAAATTTTAATACTACACAAAGATAACCCGAGTAAACACAAAACACAGTTTATAAATGATGGTTTCATTTATTAAGTGAAAAAAAGCTGCCTGGCCCTAATTGAAAAAGTAATTGCCCCCTACACCTAATAACTGGTTGTGCCACCCTTGGCACCAACCACTGCAATCAAGGGTTTGCGATAACTGGCAATGAGTCTCTCACATCACTGTGGAGGAATTTTTGATTGCTATTCTTTGCAGAATTGTTTTACTTCAGCCACATTGGAGGGTTTTCCCAGCATGAATGTCCTCTTTAAGGTCATGCCAGAGCATCTCAGTTGGATTTAAATCATGACTTTGACTAGGCCACTCCAAAACCTTCATTTTGTTTTTTTAGCCTTTCAAAAGTGGACTTGCTGGTGTATTTTGGATAATTGTCGTATTGCATAACCCAACCAAGTGCACTTGAGCTTGAGGTCAGGAACTGATAGCTGGACAATCTCCTTCAGGATTTTCTGGTAGATCGTAGAATTCATGGTTCCATCAGTGGCAAGTCGTCCAGGTCCTGAAGCTGCAAAGCAGCGCCAGATCGTCACACTACCATCACCATGTTTGCTGGCATGATGTTCTTTTTATGAAACGCTGTGTTACTTTTATGCCAGATGTAACGGGATGCTCACCTTCCAAAAAGCTCAACTATTGTCTCATCAGTCCACAGAATATTTGGCCAAAAGTTTTGGGGATAATCAAGATGTTTTTGGCAAATGTGAGATGAGCATTTGTGTTCTTTTATTGTCAGCTGTGGCTTTTTCCTTGGAACTTTCCCATGGAGACAGGGGCGGACTGACAACTCATGGGGCCCCCCGGCAATAGGGGATCATGGGGCCCCTGTGTCCTTGCCCAAACTCAAAAAATCCTATGAAAAAGGTACCAGGGGCATCTCATGGGGCCCCCTACTGACCCCGGGCCCTCGGGCAGTGCCGAATTTCCAAATGGTCAGTCCGCCTCTGCATGGAGGCCATATTTGCCCGGTCTCTTTCTTATTGTAGAATCATGAACACTGACCTTAACCTCTTGGCGACAGCCTAATGCAAATGTGCGGCCTCCCGGCATCTGGGTCTAGACGCCACGTGGATGCACATTTGCGTTCTATTAAAAAAACCAATATGTGCTGAGAGCACTCCCAACACACACGTTCGGAAAGGTCCCGATCTTCTCTTTCGATTGGGACCTTTCCCAATCATGTGACAGCGAATCATGGCGGTCACATGACCCTAAAACCTGCCTCCCGGCTTCTGGAACCTTTAAAGGGTTGGGAGGCGCCGGGGCCAAGGGGTTAACTGAGGCAAGTGAGGCCTGCAGTTCTGTAGATGTTGTTCTGGGTTCTTTTATGACCTCCTGGATGAGTCGTCATAATTTTGGCCGCTGCTGGGAAGGCTCACCACTGTTCCAGGTTTTCTGATTTTGTGCATACTGGCTCTCACTGTGTTTCACTGGAGTCACAAAACTTTAGAAATGGCTTTGTAACCCTTTCCAGACTGATACATGCCAATTACTGTTTTTCATCTGTTCTTGAATTTTGCAGCATAATGAGAATTTCATAAGCTTGATGATCACGTCATAATGTGTTGCTTATTGAGATCTTTTAGCATGCTTCACTTTGTCAGACAGCTTCTATTTAAGTGATTTCTTGATTCAACAGGTCAGGTAGTAATCCGGCCTGGGTGTGGCAAATTAAATTTAGCTCAGCTTTCCAAAAAAAGCAGTTAATCACAGTTCATTCATGATTTAGCAAGGGGGGGGATTACTTTTTCACATAGGGCCAGGCAGTTTTGGAAAGTTTTTAGTTTGATAGCCTGAATTGTGTGACAAAAATGCAAAAAATAAAAAAAATCACAGCACTGTAACTGAATTCTGGAAGAAAAGGTCATATCAGTGTGCACTAAGAACTGAACTTTCACATTGCAAAGTGCTGGGCCTTTAGCAGAGACAGCAGCACGTCTCTGACATCTGTGTATCAAGGACATAACTAGCCTTTGCACACAATGCAATGCAAAACTACTAATGTAGAAGCTTTACTGGTAGTCTCCTCCTTAGACCTAAGCACATTTCGTGAGTTTCCCTTTAAGCAGTAATCCCCCCTTAAATCACATTTCATCTTAGAGTTCTTTTTTTTTCCCTTCCTTTCCAGCCTTCACGAGAGCTCATCCTCAGCAGCCTGACATAATCCATCGTTAAATCAATTGTCTAATTGTGAAATTGCTTCAGCTAATTGGAAGCAGTAATAGCGCTGGTGTCGCCGCGTGCTCGGGACCCTGAGAACAGATGGGACATTTAAAGCATTAGTAAAGCTTAGATTCGATCAGTCAATTACACTAGGTGACACTTGTCGGGATTAGGGTAGCATACGGCTGTGGCGGCGCGCCAGATCCAGCCATTAAACTTCTGCAAATGACTGTGGGGGCGAGGCAAACCGCACCCCGAACCTCCATAATGATAAATTAAACATTCGAAAACGCACCTAATATTTCTGATTAAATTCTGTTAAAGAACAACTCCAGCACCAAGTAAAATGGATCCATCTACTTTTACTCCTGTGCAGAAGACACTGCAGCTATGCTAAAGTCATACAATTCCCAGTTTTATCATATCAGTTGCAGCCAGGTTCAACAGGTTTTTATGTCTTTTCTGAGCAGGCTGCAGGCTCTCATCACATGATTCTTCGCAGCCTCCTCCTCTGAGAACTACAAAAGGCAATGCTATTTGCAACCAAGGGGATTAAGGAAATGATGTGTCTGAAAATACATTAGAGTGCGTTAGAGGCTTTATCACATCGGTAGGCAACCTTGGCACTTCAGCTTTTTTGGAACTACAAGTACCATGAGGCACTGCAAAACTCTGAGGCATGACTCCCAGAGGTAGAGGCATGATGGGGATTGTAGTGTCACCACAGCTGGAGTGTCATGGTTTCCTGCCCCGCACAGGGGCGGACTGACCGTTCGAGCACTCGGGCACTGCCCGAGGGCCCGGGGGCAGTAGGGGGCCCCATGAAATGCCCCTGGTACCTTTTTTATAGGCTTTTTTGAGTGTGGGCAAGGACACAGGGGCCCCATGGTCCCCTATTGCCCGGGGGCCCCACTATATTAAAATAAAGCTTCAGTTCTCAGTGCACATGGATAGACAGAATTATCCTCTGTCTTCTTACGTGTCCTAAAGTAGAACTATAGGCAAAACTTTTTTTTCTCATTTTGGATAGAGTAAGGACGGGGGGGGAGGGGTTATAAACCCCGTCAGATTTTTTTTTTTTTCGCCATCTCATCCCTTTGCATAGATTTCCCTGAACTTCCTGTCCCATAGCCAAACAGGAAGTGAGTGGAAATCTCTACAAATTAAGGAAATTCCTTAGTGTCCCTATTGGAAAATATTTTCAGTTTGGACAGAGCAAGAGAGGGTTATAACCCTGGTCAGATTTGTTTTCGCCATCTGTTTCCCATTGCACAGATTTCCCTTCACTTCCTGTCCCATAACCAAACAGGAAGTGAGAGGAAATCCCTGCAAATTAAGGGAATTTCTTGGTGACCCCCAGGTTACCAGAACTCATTAGAAGATTTCCCCTCTATTACTTTTCTGGGGACAACCTAAAAGTTGGCATTTTCTTTTACTTTCACTTTCAATGATAATAGCTGTAGCGCTCCTTTAGTTAGCTAGGGGAGATAGCTAGTTTTTCAGATAGAAAGGCTGAGTAGCAGCCTGGGCTGAGTCAGAGGGTCAGTTTTAGGTCAGGGATGAGAGGCTCTGCAGATCAGTTCCTTGATACCTCCCCCTGCTCTAGTAACTTGGAGAAGATCCTAGAAGTAGTGGGTGAGGGTGAAGAGGAGCTGATCTGCATACGTAAGGGATCCTGACCAATCCCCAGGTGGGAGGCTTGGCATGGGGTCAGGGCAGCCCTTAAGTGTATGACTGAGCCTGCTCAGCAGAGGGAGAGTTTGGGTGGAAGATGGAAGGAAGGCTGAGATGCAGTAGTCTGGGAGGGCGCCCAGTGGGAAAGGGCTGCATGGGGTGCTCTAGATTTCTAGAGAAAGCTATCAGGAAGACACAGAGGTCCTAGCTAGGCTTAGCTGGGGGAGGGGGTGCTATTCTCAAGCTTGAGTCTGGGGATCAAGTTGGGTCTAGAGAAGCTCACTGGAGAGAGCAAGAAGGAAGTTAGTGGGAAGAGTACAGTTGTCCTATGGTGGTGTGAGTCTACATCTCCCTCACTAGGAAGGCCTGGTGGATATGGGCAGGAGGCAACTGAAGATCCTGTGGCTATGTAACTAAATGACCCCAGTGCTGAAGAGATACTGACTGTGTGTAGCTTTTAAACTCTAGGAGTACTAGCAGGGCTGACTGACAACTCATGGGGCCCCTGGGCAATAGGAAATCATGGGGCCCCTGTGTCCTCTCCCACACATAAACCACACCCAAAAAAGCCTATGAAATGTACCAGGGGCATCTCATGGGGCCCCCTATTGACCCTGGGCCCTCGGGCAGTGCCGAGTGACTAAATGGTCAGTCCGCCCCTGAGTACTAGTCACTGTCAGCACACTGTCCTGACCCTGTGGGACATTCTTATTTTTGTACAGTGCAGCCAGAAAGTTGAGAAGTCCTCAAGTTCGATAGTTTATCAGGGTATCCCATGCTACCTCGCAATATCCAAGTTCATCGTTCCAAATAAAAGCAAAAAAAAGAACCCCCTAGACTGTCCTTTGGAGCCAGTGGAAGAATGAGGAAAATGCTGTGTGCCTGGCTGTGTGTGCTCTAAGGAAGTAATAGGACCAAAGGGTGTGAACTATAACATAGAAAATCTTACAATAACTGTAAAAGAAATAATTCTCAGATACATGAATAAATGAAGCCCATCGTGTTTCTAGACTTTCCCCCACAGAGTTGCAAATCAAAATTAAACAAAAAAAAATGTAACAATATTTCTTTCGAATTTGTTTTTTGAGATCTGCTAGTTCACACATCTCAGTTTGATAAATGCGAGTCAACTAATCGGTAATAATTTGTATCCGCCAAACTGGTACTGAATGTATTTTCAGCAGCGCAGTTTGAGAACACTGACCTCGGCTTGTAAAGAGAGCTTGTCTCTGTTTTCTCTGCTGTAATCCTCTGATTTATGCAATCTGGGTGATGGCGGCTCTGCCTGTGAGGCTGCTTTGTGCTTTCTATACACACATACACTGGCCCGAGCATGCTCAGATGTGTTGATCGTTATCGCTGATCATTTCCCACCTCTCCGTCACACTTGGCTTTGTCGATAAATATGCTGTCATGTGGTGTCTGCACCCGAAAAGGCTTTGTGTGACTGTGATTATACAAGGCCTCACTTAACCTTTATCTCAAAGAAGAAGTACCCATTTGTGATGTATAACTATTATTATTATACAGGATTTATATAGCACCAACAGTTTGCTCAGCACTTTACAATATAAGGGAGACAGTACAATTACAATACATTTCAGTACAGAAGGAATAGGAGGGCCCGGCTCATGGAGCTTACAATCTAAAGGAAGGGGGAGGTGATACAAAAGGTGATAATCTGGTGGAGGTGATTCAAGTACATTTCTTAGGTGGAGGTGGGGGTAGGCTTCCCTGAAGAAGTGAGTTTTCAAAGATCGCCTAAAGGCACACAGGGTGGGGACTGACCGGACATGCTGTGCTAGGGAGTTCCAGAGGATGGGAGAGGCAGTGGAGAAGTCCTGGAGGCGAGCGTGGGAGGAGGTGATGAGGGAGCTAGAGAGGAGGATATCATGGGAGGAGCGGAGCGGGCGATTTGGGCGGTATCTGTGGATGAGGTCGGTGATGTAGCTAGGGGCAGTGTTGTGGATGGCTTTGTAAGCTGTGGTTAGTACTTTGAATTTTATACGTTGGGTTAGTGGAAGCCAATGAAGGGATTGGCAGAGAGGGGCAGCAGTCGCTGATCAGTTGGTAAGGTGTATAAGTCTAGCAGCAGCATTCATAATAGAATGAAGGGGGGATAGCCTGTGTAACGGTAGTAGGCTTCCCTGAAGAAGTGAGTTTTCAAAGATCGCCTAAAGGCACACAGGGTGGGGACTGACCGGACATGCTGTAGTAGGGAGTTCCAGAGGATGGGAGAGGCTCTGGAGAAGTCCTGGAGGCAAGCGTGGGAGGAGGTGATGAGGGAGCTAGAGAGGAGGATATCATGGGAGGAGCAGAGTGGGCGATATTAGCTTTTCAGTGTAACAGCAGTATAGTATTGTACCATTTTAGCCATTGACAAAAGTAGAAGTTGGGATTTAGGGTAATACCCAGGGGCGGACTGACCATTCGAGCACTCGGGCACTGCCCGAGTGCCCGGGGTCAGTAAGGGGCCCCATGAGATGCCCCTGGTACCTTTCATAGGGGGTGGTTTGAGTGTGGATGAGGACACAGGGGCCCCATGATCCCCTATTGCCCGGGGCCCCATGAGTTGTCAGTCCGCCCCTGGTAATACCATTTATTCACTGACAAAATAAATTGTAGTGCAAGCTTTTGGGGCAAACTGACCTCTTTTTCAGGTAATATTATGTGCATGAAGAAGAGGCCAGTGTGCCTCGCAATGGTATAATCCTAAATCCCAACTTCTACTTATAGCTCCTTGTAATGGAACCGACCCAGACTGCGCTTGAGTACTTCCGTTAGAATACCGCTTCCCTGTCCGAACACCGACCACAGACACCACAGCCGACCATACAAGACTACACACCACAGCCGACCATACAAGACTACAGGACACCAGTCTGTCTGGACATGGAACTCTTTATTTTAAACTCAAACAGGCTTTTTATACAATACACACTGAGACTGATCACATGGTCATATGCAAACGCAGCTAGATACAGAAATAGACTTAACACTCTAAACAGGTTAGCTAGCTGGGTGACCAAAACAAAAGGTGAATAGGAATTCACACCTAGACAATGGTTTGATGAATTAGGATCTCACTACAGAGCAGACGGTCCGGCTCCTACAATGGAGTAGAGGAGAGGCCAGCATGATCAGCTCTTTCAATTCACATGTCTAGTTTAGAATCAACAACCAGGAATAGTCTTCATGTGGCTGATAAAGATTACTATCCCATCTGAAGTAATTCCAACCGCATTCTCAGCGTCCATTAGTCACCTTGTACCCCTAAGAGATACAGGGTGACTTGCACATAAGAGGGATATGGGGAGCTGAGACAGGGGTCTCCCAACCTCTGCAAAGTAAACTGGGTTCCATGAGCCCCCCACCCAAAGTGACTCCTGTCACACTCCTCACCTGAGTGATCCTTTCAGAAGAGTTTGCATTCCTATTATTGTCATTTGTGTAGCCCACAATTTCTCTCTGAGTCACAATCTTGTAGGAAGGCCTTAAGAGGGCTTTTTCTATCTATACCTCCTAGCAAATGTGTTTCTGTTCATGAGTGGAGTGGGTTCAGGTTACTGGGGTCTAACAGAGTAGTGCATTGGCCAGAAGAATGTAAGAAACTGAGCTGGAGTTTAGATATATTCTGGGGAGAGAACGAGAGTCTGTATAGGAGCAGACAGTTGTGGGCTGTAGTGGACAAACCAAGTTCATGGAGAAGAATGAGAGAGTGTGGTAACCAATAAGTGTGGTGGAGTGGGCAGGAGACCACAGTAAGGAGAACCAGAGAAATTATCTAAGGAGGAGATGAGAGATGTTCTAAAAGGAGGGATACAGGTCATGTAGGAGCATTGTATTGGCTTGGGCAGGTCCCGGGGGAGGGATGAGAGGTGGTAACTGAGGAGTGTGTTGGAGTGGCAGGGGACTGGAGAGTAAGGATCTAATGACGTTAGGAATTGAGGAATGTTCTAGAGAGGAAGGGTGGCAGGCAGTGTAGGAGCAGCAGATTATAGTGGATTGGCTAGGTTTAGGGGGAGAGATGAGAGCTGGTAACTGAGGAGTGTGGTGGAGCATGCAGGAGACCAGAGAGCAAGGATCTGAGTTTGAGCTGAGAGACGTTCTAGAGAAAGGGTGACAGGCCATGTAGGAACAGCGCAGGTTGTGGATTGTAGTTGATTGACAGGTTCCAGGTGGAGGGATGAGAGATGGTAACTAAGCCTAGTAAGAATCTAAGGAGGAATTGAGGAATTTTCTAAAAGGAAGGGTGACGGGCCGTGTAGCAGCAGCCACAGGTTGTGGATTTTAGTGAATTTGGTGGGTTAAGGGGGAGGGATGACAGCTGGTAACTGTGGAGTGTGGTGGAGAGTGCAGGAGACTAGAGAGCAAAGATCTGAGGGGGAGCTGAGGAATGTTCTAGAGGAAGGGTGACAGGCCATGTAGGAGCAGCCACAGGTTGTGGATTTTAGTGAATTGGGTGGGTTAAGGAGGAGGGATGACAGCTGGTAACTGTGGAGTGTGGTGGAGAGTGTAGGAGACTAGAGAGCAAAGATCTGAGGGGGAGCTGAGGAATGTTCTAGAGGAAGGGTGACAGGCCATGTAGGAGTAGCCACAGGTTGTGGATTTTAGTGGCCAAGTCCAGGGGAGGAATGAGTGGTGGTAACAAGAATGTGGTGGAGCTGCAGGAGACCAGATAGTACGGATCTGAGTTGGAGCTGAGAGAGGTTCTAGAGAAACGGTGACAGGCCATGTAGGAGAAGCTGCAGGTTGTGGATTGTAGTTGATTGACAGGGTCTAGGTGGAGGGCTGAGATGTGGTAACTGAGCATAGTAAGAATCTAAGGAGGAATTGAGGAATTTTCTAAAAGGAAGGGTGACAGGCCATGTAGGAGCAGCTACAGGTTGTGGATTTTAGTGGCCAAGTCCAGGGGAGGAATGAGTGGTGGTAACAAGAATGTGGTGGAGCCGCAGGAGACCAGACAGTAAGGATCTGAGTTGGAGCTGAGAGAGGTTCTAGAGGAAGGGTGACAGGCCATGTAGGAGCAGCCACAGGTTGTGGATTTTAGTGGACTGGCCAAGTCCAGGGGAGGAATGAGTGGTGGTAACAAGAATGTGTTGGAGCCGCAGGAGGCCAGAGAGTAAGAATCTCAGGAGGAGCTAAGAGATTGTCCAGAGGGAGGATGACAGATCCCATACAGTAGGCGCAGACACAGGTTTTGGGAAATGAGTAGTGGTATGGAGTGTTTGCAGGAAAGAGAATTGCATAATCTATGGCCTGCCTTAGGGGACGGATCCATGATGCCCCGCACACACAGGACGTCCTCGGTCTTCAGACTGATAACTGTTAGTGGCGGTAATAAATTACTGCTGGGGGGGGGGGGGGTATTGCAGACAGACTCATTTTAAACTGCTACTAGGGGACTACTTTTTTCCAAAAAAAAGTGCCCAGAGATAGACTTTAACAGTAGAGAAACACAACACTGTCATCCTACTGAATGTTTTTCATGGATTCACTAATGAGCTCAGCTCTGTAGAATCCTCTCGTCTCCCCCGGCTGTGTGTAAATAAACATATTATCTCCATCAGCTGCCCCGACACCACCTAATAAATGATTTAATCACATATAACATTATCATCTGCAGCATCCCCCCCCCTCCCTTCCCAACCGTGGCTGAGAACGGCCGGAGGTTAAAAATGATTTCCTTCCAGCGCAGAATTATCACCCCCATGCATATGTGAGCGCGTCTGATAACAGCATGTGTGTCGCCGGGCCCAGGCAGATGGAGTCCATCAATAAAGGGCAAGAGGGAAGAGAGGGCTCCAAAACAGAAATGCTATTATTTTGATTGATGCGTTGGTGCATTTGTGACACGGCAGCCTAATGGCTCATTTTTGAAACCGTTTATTACTGCTTAAAGGGCAGCTCCAGCCACACAGAACAATAAACAGATGAAAAACATACATTGTACCAAAAGATCTGCAAATGTATTCTTCCTGGAGAAGAGATGCTGAAGAGGAGATATGATCTCAATGTACAAATATCTAAATGGTTATACTAGCATAAGGGTAAACTATTCAGTCTGTTAAAGCGAAATTCCACCCAAAAGGGGACGTTCCGCTTTAAAGATTGGTCCCCCCGCTCCCCATTAAGGATTGGCTCCTTTGGGGAGTGGGGGGGGGAGTGGGTACCCAAAATTGACAGGTACCTGCTCCACGCCTAGGTGATCGGAAGCGGAAGTTGTCCTCCTACCAGACAACTCATGGGGCTCTACATACACCGTCAAGCAGACCACAGCCTCTCTTGGATCTCACTTGGTTCCTATGGCATGCATGTCCCTTCTTTCATCCCTTCTTCTGGGGGGAGGTGCTGCCCCCCTGAAAAATGCCGCCCTAGGCAAGTGCCTTGTTTGCCTTGTGGTAAATACGCCCTTGGAAAACAATACTGATCTGATCAGATACTGGTTGGTCTTTTGCAGCTTTTCTCAACCTTTTCAACATGGAGGAACCCTTGAAATAACTTTCCACTCTCGGGAAACCCCTGCTAAAAATGACTATATCTACAACTCATGATACATTTGTGTGATGGTCAGTGAGAAGAATGCTCCTTCCACTTCTGGTCATTGAGTTAACCCCTTACAGATAGTTAAAAATGATAAATGATTCCACTTCTGGTCAAGAGTTAACCCCTTACAGATAGTTAAAAATGATAAATGGTGTCAGTGGGAACTTATCTGAGAGGCAGAAATTCCTCATTGCTCAAGAAACCCCTAACAACCTTTGGAGGAACCCTGGTTGAGAAACCCTGGTACTAGTACTATGACCACACATTGGTTGTAGACCGCTTTAGTGATCTAATTGTCTACAAAGTTGGTTGAGTCAGTCTGAGACATTAAATTCAATAAATTCCCAAGCTCAGATGGAAATCTTGAGTTCAACTAAAATATAACCACTAAAGGAACAAGCATGCCATCCTAAATTGTCTCAGCATCTGAAGTCTTACATTTCATCTGGTGGGGGTCCAAAAGAGCTTTAGAGTAGAATTCCAGCCTAAACGTAACTATGCTACCTATGCTAACGTGTAAAAGAAATGTGTATACTTACCTATTTTCAGCCCGTTCTGGTCTGGTTACATGATCCTTGTGTCAGCCAGCTGCAGCTGCAGAGGAGAGAGTGCTCTACAATGCCTAGGACACGGGTGTCAAACTGGTAGCCCTCCAGCTGTTGCCAAACTACAAGTCCCACGAGGCATTTAAGAGTGACAGTTACAAGCATAACTCCCAAAGGTAGAGGTATGATGGGACTTGTAGTTTCGCTACAGTAGGAGGGACACACCCTTGGCCTAGAACATCACACATAGGTTTCCATGTCCCAGCTGTTGTTGGCAGTCCCTCCTCTCCCCTGCAGCCACCACTGACTGACACAGGAGAGCTGAATCACGTGACTGGACCCGAGCTGGCTGAAAATAGGTAAGTGAAGAGTTAAGTGAGTTCCATATTATCAGTACTGTCTGGTCAGTATCTATTTAAACTGGAACAAAACTGTTGAGTTTCCATTTACCGACAAATATACGTAATATCTAAGAAATGAGAGTGTATTATCAGCTTAACAGTTTAATTCTCACTGTGTATGCAACTGCTAACCAGGGGCGGACTGACAATTCATGGGGCTGCCGGGCAATAGGGGATCATGGGGCCCCTGTGTCCTTGCCCAAACTCAAAAAAGCCTATGAAAAAGGTACTAGGGGCATCACATGGGGCCCCCTACTGACCCCGGGCCCTCAGGCAGTGCCCGAGTTTCCAAATGGTCAGTCCGCCCCTGCCTCACTATGGTGACACTGTGCTGCTAGGGTAAAAGTATGTTAAAAAAAAAACCATAAATAACAATATAAAAAAATAAAATAAAAATGAAAAAAAAAATTTGGAAAAATTATAATTTTTGGTTATAAACTAATTTGGTTTTTTTTTTTACTAAAAAGATAACGGAATACATTTTGGCCAAGATTTATGAAGAAAGATTATTTATTTGCAAAATTTTAGAAGAAAAACACTTTTTTTTCTAAATGTTTGGACTTTTTCATTTATATAGTAAAAAAAAAAAAAATCCCAATGGTGAATAAATATCACCAAAATAAAGTTTTATCTGTCTCAAAAAATGTGGGTACAGTGCAGGGGCGGACTGACATCTCATGGGGACCCCAGGAAATAGGGGATCATGGGGCCCCTGTGTCCTTGCCTAAACTCAAAAAAGCCTATGAAAAAGGTACCAGGGGCATCTCATGGGGCCCCCTACTGACCCCGGGCCCTTTGGCAGTGCCCGAGTGCTCGAATGGTCAGTCCGCCCCTGGTACAGTGTTGCATGACTGCGCAGTTGTCATTTAAAGTTGAAAATTGGCCTGGGCAGGAAGGGGGTGAAAATGTCTGAACTTGAAGTGGGTAATAATGTGTGAAACTTTGTATTGTTACATAGTTACATAGTTAGTCTGGCTGAAAAAATACAAAATTCTATCCAGTTCAACCATAGAAAAAAAAAAGTTATAATCCTACACCCACAGCTGATTCAGAGGAAGGCAAAAAAAAAAATTATAGTAGGCCAAAGTCGCAAAACATGAAAGTCGCATCAAGACTCAAGCAACTTGCAATGCAAAGTTGCATGTAAGTCTTACAACTTTGGGGTCGCAGCAACATGACCCGAGCCTTCACACGTACCATTTGTTACAAAGTACATCAGGCAGGGGCGGACTGACAACTCATGGGGCCCCCGGGCAATAGGGGATCATGGGGCCCCTGTGTCCTCGCCCAAACTCAAAAAAGTCTATGAAAAAGGTACCAGGGGCATCTCATGGGGCTCCCTACTGACCCCGGGCCCTCGGGCAGTGCCCGAGTTTCCAAATGGTCAGTCCGCCCCTGGCATCAGGTATGATGTAGCAGTTTGTCTTTTTACTTCACAACAGAAACAAGAAGAGATGAAAATGATCTATGAATCCAGAGAAATTCCTGGCGGAAGGTTTTATTTTCATTTCATGAGCTTTTTGTTTTGCCCACAAATCGGTCAAAAAGTTCGGTTTGTGCCGTGTAACAGAATGTCTCAGCAAAGTAGAGATATGAGGACATTTACGGCAACTTAGAGCTCATTCAATGCAATGATGTTGGAGGGTTACTCAATTCCGTACCACCGGATCATTCATAAAGGAAACTTGGAACGCTCCTATCTGAGATGCAGAATAACTGGCAAGTTGATTATTTTGGAAAATCAGTCTTGCGAGATAGAATGACTGCCAATTTCACGATTTCAGGCTTTTTACAATATCCAGATCCTATCTGCACATTGTGCGGCGCAAGTTTAAAACTTATTACCATCTAGAAGACTTTCAGAATGAAATTTACTCCTGAGAGCAGCAATCAGATGAGGATGGAGCTTTTTAACATGAAATATACTCTTTTAAACATTATAGATGGAAGAGCTCTGAACAGGCTCCCTATATGACTATCATTCCAAAGTTTGCTTTTGTAAAGTTTGTCCTTTTTTTAGTTCACTGATTGGCTACAAGTTGTCCTGGGGAATACAGCAGTGGTGTATTTAGGTTTTGTGCTGCCCTAGGCACAGGGGCGTATTTACCACAAGGCAAACAAGGCATTTGCCTAGGGCGGCATTTTTTCAGGGGGCAGAGCCACACCCTGAAAGAAGGGATGGAAGAAGGGACACACGCACCAAGGGAACCAGGTGGGATCTGAAGGAGAGGCTATGGGCTGCTGGATGGTGTATGCAGAGCCTGACTCTTGTTCCCGGAGATGTCCGGAGCTGTGAAGGTGAGGGTCTTCTCTCTCGCCAGGGTGGGGGGGGGTGGTGTTGCCAGTGTATGGGGCGCAGTGGTAGTGGAAGGCTCTCTTGGGTGGGGGCTAGGGTGGGGTGTTGTTGGTCAATGTCAGGCTCTTAATGTGGGGGAGGGGGGTGTTTGTCAGTGTCAGGGTCTCTCCGTAAGGGAGGGGAGCCAATTTTTGTGTTGTCTAGGGCAGCACGAAACCTAAATACACCATTGCCTAGGCAACACGAAAATCATCTGCCCCAACGAACACTGACCAACACCACCCCCCTTCCCCCCTCCTGCAGAGAGAGCCTGACACTGACCAACAACACCCCTGCCCCCCACTTGGGAGAGCCTTCCACTACCCCCCGCTCCACGACAGAGAGAAAGACACTCATCTTCAAAGCTCCAGACATCCATGAGAATGGGAGTCAGGCTCAACATACACCGTCAAGCAGACCACAGCCTCTCTTGGATCTCACCTGGTTCCTATGGCATGCATGTCCCTTCTTTCATCCCTTCTTCTGGGGGGAGGTGCTGCCCCCCTGAAAAATGCTGCCCTAGGCAAGTGCCTTGTTTGCCTTGTGGTAAATAGGCCCCTGGAAAACAATACTGATCTGATCAGATACTGGTTGGTCTAGTGCAGCTTTTCTCAACCTTTTCAACATGGAGGAATCCTTGAAATAACTTTCCAGTCTCGGGAAACACCTGCTAAAAATGACTATATCTACAACTCATGATACATTTGTGTGATGGTCAGTGAGAAGAATGCTCCTTCCACTTCTGGTCATTGGGAAGAATTACCCCCTTACAGATAGTTAAAAATGATAAATGGTGTCAGTGGGAACTTATCTGAGAGGCAAAAATTCCTCATTGCTCAAGGAACCCCTAACAACCTTTGGAGGAACCCTGGTTGAGAAACCCTGGTACTAGTACTATGACCACACATTGGTTGTAGACCACTTTAGTGATCTAATTGTCTACAAAGTTGGTTGAGTCAGTCTGAGACATTAAATTCAATAAATT
Source organism: Staurois parvus (assembly GCF_062004578.1). NCBI lineage: Eukaryota > Metazoa > Chordata > Amphibia > Anura > Ranidae > Staurois > Staurois parvus. The sequence continues at coordinate 46,807 of NW_028319862.1, forward strand.
CCCAAGCTCAGATGGAAATCTTGAGTTCAACTCAACTAAAATATAACCGCTAAAGGAACAAGCATGCCATCCTAAATTGTCTCAGCATCTCCAAAGTCTTACATTTCATCTGGTGGGGGTCCAAAAGAGCTTTAGAGTAGAATTCCAGCCTAAACTTAACTATGCTACCTATGCTAAAGTGTGTAAAAAAGATGTGTATACTTACCTACTTTCAGCCCGCTCTGGTCTGGTTACATGATCCTTGTGTCAGCCAGCTGCATCTGCAAAGGAGAGAGTGCTCTACAATGCCTAGGACACGGGTGTCAAACTGGTGGCCCTCCAGCTGTTGCCAAACTACAAGTCCCATGAGGCATTAAAGAGTGACAGTTACAAGAATGACTTCCAAAGGTAGAGGTATGATGGGACTTGTAGTTTCGCTACAGTAGGAGGGACACACCCTTGGCCTAGAACATCACACATAGGTTTCCATGTCCCAGCTGTTGTTGGCAGTCCCTCCTCTCCCCTGCAGCCACCACTGACTGACACAGGAGAGCTGAATCACATGACTGGACCCGAGCTGGCTGAAAATAGGTAAGTGAAGAGTTAAGTGAGTTCCATATTATCAGTACTGCCTGGTCAGTATCTATTTAAACTGTAACAAAACTGTTGAGTTTCCATTTATTATTATACAGGATTTATATGGTGCCAACAGTTTGCTCAGCACTTTACAATATAAGGGAGACAGTACAATTACAATACATTTCAGTACAGAAGGAATAGGAGGGCCCAGCCCATAGAGCTTACAATCTAAAGGAAGGGGGAGGTGATAGCTGCGGGGGATGATCTGGAGGAGGTGATTCAAGTACATTTCTTAGGTGGAGGTGGGGTAGGCTTCCCTGAAGAAGTGAGTTTTCAAAGATCGCCTAAAGGCACACAGGGTGGGGGCTGACCGGACCACTGTGGTAGGGAGTTCCAGAGGATGGGAGAGGCTCTGGAGAAGTCCTGGAGGCGAGCATGGGAGGAGGTGATGAGGGAGCTAGAGAGGAGGACATCATGGGAGGAGCGGAGCGGGCGATTAGGACGATATCTGTGGATGAGGTCGGTGATGAAACTAGGGGCAGTGTTGTGGATGGCTTTGTAAGCTGTGGTTAGTACTTTGAATTTTATACGTTGGGTTAGTGGAAGCCAATGAAGGGATTGGCAGAGAGGGGCAGCAGTCGCTGATCGGTTGGTAAGGTGTATGAGTCTAGCAGCAGCATTCATAATAGACTGAAGGGGGGATAGCCTGTGTAACGGTAGACCAGTGAGGAGGGAGTTGCAGTAATCGAGGTGGGATATAACCAAGGCGTGGACAAGTTGTTTTGTGGTGTCATTGGTCAGGAAGGGGCAAATTTTGGAAATGCTCCGGAGGTTGAGGCGGCAGGATTTAGCCAGTGAGTGGATATGGGGCCAAAAGGACAGGTCAGAGTCTAGGATTACGCCTAGCACCCCAGCATGAGGGGAAGGACCAATGGTTGTGCTGTTGATCTTAATGGTAAAGTCATGAGTGGGGGATCAGGGAGGAGGAAATATTACAAGCTCGGTTTTGGAAAGATTGAGTTTGAGGTAGTGGTGTGACATCCATGCTGATATGTGGCTTAGTAGATATGTGATACGTGAGGAGATTGAGGGGGTGAGCTGGAGAGTGGAGAGATAGATCTGGGTGTCATCAGCATAGAGGTGGTATTGGAAGCCATGGGAGGTTATCAGTTGGCATTTACCGACAAATATACGTAATATCTAAGAAATGAGAGTGTATTATCAGCTAGTTTCATTCTCACTGTGTATGCAACTGCTAACCTGTAACTGGCTATTGTCTAAGGCAGGCCATAGGTTGCAGGAAAGAAAGTTGCCCAATTTCCCCATCAACACAGTCAGTGTTGATGGGGGAATTCCTCCCGCAGAGCTTTTGTGTTCTTCAGGCATGGGGAGGGGGTGCGGGGAGGTGTCCCACACAGGAGAACAAAATGATTATTGCTAGTGGCTGCCAATAATTGAATGCTGAAAATCCAACATACTGGCTGTACCTAAGTTGGTGGATCGACTTGGGTGCAATCAGGTGGATCAGATCTTGGCTGGTTCAGATTCTGAACAAGCCGAGATTCAAACCATCTATGGCCAGTTTAAGTCAACGCCTATGTCCACTTTGTGGAAATATCGAACTTGTGGAATAAACGTTTGATAATTGAGTTGATACACCGCACTGCTGTGTCTGTCTTCTCATTTATCCTTAGCGACCTGACCCAGCAAAGTCTGCGGCAGATTTATTCCCTGGAAAATTATTGTGTAACCCAACAGTAAGTATATAATGTATGGCCAACCTAAGGCTGGCCATACGCTACACAATTTTCTTGAGATTTTTGCTTTAGATTTACCAAAAACCATATAATACGAAGTCAAACCCAAACAACACTTTCAGTTATATCCAATTAAGCAGGCTCTTGCACTACATAGTTGAAAGTAAATCTAAATGAAATTGGCCAGAAATTGGACAGAAAAATGTATAGTGTATGGCCAGCCTAATGCAGGCCATAGACAGGTCCAAAATCGGCCGATTTATAAGCCGGAAAAAAAATTGGCCGATTTCCACACCGTTAGTGGGTTAATTGGTCAGCCGTTTTACGGGGTTTTGGAAAAAAAATTTTATCGGTCAAGTTGGAAAATTCGGCCTATTTTCCCGGCAATGATGGGCAAATCGGCCGATCGTTTTACCTATAAAAAAAATCTGCGCATGAGCCGTGACCTGCAAGAAGAAGAAAAAGAAGATGAAAAAGAAGAAGAAAAAGAAGAAGAAAAAGAAGAAGAAGAAAAGAAGAAGAAGAAGATGAAAAAGATGAAAAAGAAGAAGAAGATGAAAAAGAAGATGAAAAAGAAGAAGAATAAGAAAAACAAGATGAAAAAGAAGATGAAAAAGAAGAAGAAAAGAAGAGGAAGAGGAAGAAAAAGAAGCAGAAGTAGAAGAAAAAGAAGATGAAAAAGAAGATAAAAAAGAAGAAGATGAAAAAGAAGAAAAGAAGTAGAAGAAAAAGAAGAAAAGAAGCAGAAGAAGAGGAAGAAGAAGAAGAAAAGATGAAAAAGAAGATGAAAAAGAAGAAGAAGAAGAGAAGAAGTAGAAGAAAAAGAAGAAGAAGAAGAAAAAGAAGAAGAAAAAGAACAAGAAGAAAAAGAAGAAGTAGAAGAAGAGGAAAAACAAGAAGAAAAACAAAAGGAAGAAGAAAAAGAAGAATTCCAGTCCGCTGTTATATTTTATATGAAAAGTCTTGCGGTTGCAACAATGTATCCATTTGTATCCGAATAAAAACATCTGTATCAGAAATGGATACAAATGGATACATTGTTGCAACCGCAAGACTTTTCATGTAAAATATAATAGCGAAGCTCTCTGCAGGGACAGAAGTAATTATGGGGTTAAATGCCGGCCGTAGACGGGATGAAAATCGGCCAATTTTTTTACCGTTGGTGGTAATGTTGGCCAATAGAATGACCAATTTTTAATTTTTTTTAATTAAAAAAACGGCCGTTTTTTGACCCGTCTATGGCCTGCATTAGTGTGTGTTGCGGTAATTAAGTTAAAGTAAACCAATGTCCCCATAGTACTTCCAAGGCTGGCCTTAACACTATACAATTTTCTTGAGATTTTTGCTTTAGATTTACCAAAAAACATATAAATGAAGTCAAACCCAAACAACACTTATATTCAGTTATATCAAATTAGTCCGGCTCTTGCGCTACATAATTGAAGGTAAATCTAAAGGAAATTGGGCACAAATTGGACAGAAAATTGTTTAGTGTGTGGCCAGCCTTGGGAACGTTGCAAAGTTCCTGACATGTACCCATTAAAACAAAACTTAAAATCAGCCCTCACTTCACTTGTCAAAATCCCTTGGTTATAGAAAAGACGAGTTTTGCCATAACCCAAATTATCTTCCTATAAACATTTGTCTAACTGGCCACCCGCACGGTCTATTCCGCGTCTGAACGGAGAGAGATGCGGCCCTAAAAAGGGTTTTTTTTTGTTTTTTTTCCCCGGCTGTTTGGCTGTTGACATCTCAGTTGTGTATAACAACTAGTTATGGTCAAGTAAGTTCGGCTTCCAAGATTCTTTGTGGGTGGGAATGGCGCTGAATGGATGCTTTTACTATACCCTCACACAACTTCAAAAGGCCTCGTGAGATTCTTTTCCAACCAGCAAAAGAATTTTGGAGAGAAAACTTGGCAGACTCTTTCTGAACCGAGTCAGTCCACTTTTTCACCGACTGAACAGGGAAATACAAAAGGCGCTTTATTTATAAGTAGCCGGCGATAAACCCAGAGCCTCAGCAAGAAAGGATTATATCTATTTTTCTTCTTTTTCCAACCCCCGGACAAGGTCTACGTCCCGGGCCCAGAGAGGGAGCTAGATTACCCTGCGATAATCTATTAACTGATTTAGTAACCCATTCATTAGCCACCCTCATTACCCCAGAGAGACGGAGGGCCTCTTTAGAAGAAGTAATAAATCTCCTTTTTCTCAAAATATTTGGGGGGGTGTAAATGAGGCTATTTATATATATAATAATGCCGCTTCTCACACCCAGGGGTTTTGCCAGGTTATCGGAATATCTGAATTGCAGTTCTGGCAAAAGAAAACAAAAAAATGGAAGTGGGAGGGAAAAAAAAAGCAATAACTTGGATTAATTGTAGAAAAATAGATATACAAACTGGACAGATCATTTGTTTAATCTACAGGAAAAAAGGGGGCTTTTTGTTATTGTAATTATTTAATCTGCGCATGCTACGAATATAAATTATGGTAAAGGGGAACTTCGGGCAAGGAAAAAATTCCCCAGTAAAAAAGTGATTTCTTTTCTTTTTTTTTTTTTAGATGACACTCCAATCAAACACAAAAACATGCACACAATACTTTCTATGTCAATTATATACAAATTGTAGACAATTATGTAAACATGACAACAGAGGCGTCCCTAGGGTTGGTGTCACCTGGTGCGGTAATACTTGGTGACACCCCCTCCGACGATACCCGCAGAATGGTTCGGATCTGTGGACTGAGCATAATGGATCGGACTCCGATCCATTATGCTCCCCAATCCACAGATCCTATCCATCCTGCCAGGATCGCTGGCATACAACCTATATGGGGTAACACCGGACCCGCTCCAAGAAAAGGTAAGTTGTAAAGAAAGCCGACGATCCCCGCAGGATGGTTCAGATCTGCGGACTGAGCATAATGGATCAGAGTCCGATCCATTATGCTCCCCAATCCGCAGATCCCATCCATCCTGCCGGGATCGCCGGCACGCAACCTATACGGGGTGACACCGGACCTGCTCCAAGAAAAGGTAAGTTGTAAAGAAAGCCGACGATCCCCACAGGATGGATGGGATCTGCGGATTGGGGAGCATAATGGATCGGAGTCCGATCCATTATGCTCCCCAATCCACAGATCCCATCCATCCTGCCGGGATCGCCGGCATACAACCTATATGGGGTAACACCGGACCCACTCCAAGAAAAGGTAAGTTGTAAAGAAAGCCGACGATCTCCGCAGGATGGATGGGATCTGCGGATTGGGGAGCATAATGTTTCGGACTCCGATCCATTATGCTCCCCAATCCGCAGATCCAATCCATCCTGCGGGGATCATCGGCTTTCTTTACAACTTACCTTTTCTTGGAGCGGGTCCGGTGTTACCCCATATAGGTTGTATGCCGGCGATCCCCGCAGGATGGATCAGATCTGCGGATTGGGGAGCATAATGTTTCGGACTCCGATCCATTATGCTCCCCAATCTGCAGATTCAATCCATCCTGCGGGGATCGTCGGCTTTCTTTCCAACTTACCTCCTCTTTTTTAACCACCACTTAAATAATTTTTCAGAATCTGTAAGAACTTTCATCCAATAGTATTGCATTTTGTAACTTCAAGAGCCAGTATAAAGGAAAATCACTTGTAAAAAAAACGTTTGTGGGTTCAGGAAATCATATTTTCTTTATGAATTCTCCATATAATGGAGGTGTGGCTTGGGTATGTCTTTCGTCTACATGCTTTTTGCTAACAGGTTTCCCTCTTTCTTCCCTTTCCAAAAGAGTTGATGAGTGTCTGCTTGTACAACAATCACAATGGTTAGTTTGTTTATTTATTTTTATTTATTTATTTTTTGTTACAGAAATAATGGTGAAGACAAAGAATGATATATCATATATGAGTAATAATTGATGTTTGATGATAGTATTATGAAGTGTATGCGCCGCTTGTATTCACTAAAATAGGGGTGATACTTATATTTCAGGAAGTGACAACTGCACCATTTTTTGCTATGGGGTCATAAGAAAAGGAAGTGAGGTGAAATTCCCTCATACATAGTGCATTCCCTCTCATCCTTTGTGGCTGAGCTCCACTATGCATGTTACAGGCAATCTCCATTACACTGTATAGGCAGTGAATAGATGTGGTGCCGCGCTCTATCAATCATGCAACATCAAAACATAACCTAATCTATAAAAACAGTTGTGCACCATAAGTGTGTATATGTTTACCCCTTGTGTCAATCATTATAATACATTGAATCTGGACGTTAGTACACAATATATTCTTTAGGTAATATTCCGGTGGCGATCTGACACTCTATAGGAGAAATCCTTTATGCAATGTAATGTCAATTTCCCAATAAATGCAATGAGCAATGTAGTTCAGTATACTCTCCTCTGTGACAGTTTGAGTAGTATGATAGGTGTGGTGTGCAATAGAAGCTGCACCGTAGGTCAGTATAATGAACGGAGTCTTTTCCTTCCTCAGCAGACTGCTTGATCACATTCTCCTTGAATGGGGACATATGTAAAAGAAAAAAAGATGCATAGTGTCTTATCTGGGGTGTAAGACTTTAATGTGCGTTGGTAATGCACTCACATGTAAAAAGAGAAAGATGCACTTTGTATATATGTAAAACCGCAGAAAGCGGTGAGGTCAGCCTTGTTGGTGTGCCTGCGCACACTGTCAATGCTCGCCGCGTCTCAGTGCGGATGCGTGGTGACGTCACTGCCCCTCCCCTACGCGTTACGCCACAGGGACTCGTAGCTTCCTCTGGGGGATGTAGTTTTCTGGGGGATGTATAGGCACCCCAGCGGGTCACTGGGGGCTGGCTGCAAGAACCAGGAAAAGAGAGATGGCCCCAAATGTAAGAAGAAAAGATGGCAGCACAGGACCCGGCTTGCGACGATGGAACACGACAGACAGAGGTATACAAGTATGTTTTTTTGAGGACAAACTACTGGACAAGGTAAGTGTGGAAAGAAAAAAAAAGTTCTACAGGGAAATTTAAGTTCATCTTTAAGCCTCTAGGCAGGGGTGTATTTACCACAAGGCAAGCAAGGCATTTGCCTAGGGCGGCATTTTTCAGGGGGGCAGCAGCATTTTTCAGGGGGGCAGCACTGACCCCTGAAAGAAGGAAAGGAAGAAGGGACACAGGCAGCATGGGGACCAGGTAGGATCTGAGAGGGGATGCTTGATGGTGTATGCTGAGCCCAGGGGCGGACTGACCATTTGGAAACTTGGGCACTGCCCGAGGGCCAGGGGTCAGTAGGGGGCCCCATGAGATGCCCCTTGTACCTTTTTCATAGGCTTTTTTGAGTTTGGGCAAGGACACAAGGGCCCCATGAGCCCCTATTGCCCGGGAGCCCCATGAGTTGTCAGTCCGCCCCTGGTAGGGGGCCCCATAAGATGCCCCTGGTACCTTTTTCATAGGCTTTTTTGAGTTTAGGCAAGGACACAGGGGCCCCATGATCCCTTATTGCCCGGGGGGCCCATGAGTTGTCAGTCCTCCCCTGGTAGGGGCCCCATAAGATGCCCCTGGTACCTTTTTCATAGGCTTTTTTGAGTTTAGGCAAGGACACAGGGGCCCCATGATCCCTTATTGCCCGGGGGGCCCATGAGTTGTCAGTCCTCCCCTGGTAGGGGCCCCATAAGATGCCCCTGGCACCTTTTTCATAGGCTTTTTTGAGTTTGGGCAAGGACATAGGGGCCCCATGATCCCCTATTGCCCGGGGGCCCCATGAGTTGTCAGTCCGCCCTTGGCTGAACCTGACTCTTGTTCCCGGGGATGTCCGGAGCTGTGAAGATGAGTGTCTTATCTCTTGTCGGGGTGGGGGGGGTTGCCAGTGTACGGGGGGCGGTGGTAGTGGAAGGCTCTCTCGGGTGGGGGACTGGGGTTTTGTTGGTCAATGGGGGGAGACAATTTTTGTGCTGCCCAGGGCGGCACGAAACCTAAATACCCCGCTGCCTCTAGGGCCCCTCGATATATACAATTTTATTTGAACTGTAAATGTAGCCTTTAACCCCTTCTCCACTGTCTACAAAACCAAAAAAATAAATATTGTATTTAGTTATTTCACTCGGTGGTTTGTTTCAAGGCATCAGCCACCTCATCCGCGAGGAAGGAATTCTTCTTCAAGTTTTAATAGCCTTGGCCTGGAGTATTTATGTAACTTATTAAAGCAGCAGCACGTGGGATCTTTTCTATGCAGACATTTTCTCTTTGCGCAGCGGGATTCCAGGGGCACTCAATCGTCATTCATTAAACAAGTCTTCCAGCTCTGCCCTCCTGGACATCCATCACGATGGTCCCCCACCGTTCCATAACCATAGGATTAGGAAAGGAGGTCCTTTAGCACACACTGGTGTTTTCATAAAGCCACTCTGGTTTGGAGAGAATCTAAATCGCGAATAAGAGCCAGATCTATATTTAATATAAGCAATATAAAGAGATTACACTTCCGCCAGTTTATGGGCGTCCCGGGACCACTCTGAATGCTACTAAACTGCTGTAACAACAGCATGGATTGGGATATTTAGAGCCGGTAATTGAGCCCTTATAAAGTCTTCAGCTCCAGTTCTCACCGACATTAAATTACCAAAATGATTTTGTTCAACGCTTTGTTGCTGCTTTAATCTTGGACATATGTTTAATTAGCTGTTTTTTTTTTTATTTCTCTCTTTTCTTATGCTTTGTTTTTACGTCTGGGGGGATTTTCAGATTAACCAACTAATGAAGTCATTTTTACACTGATACTCCTGAGATTTTAAGGATCAGTTATGAAACTTGGGGCAAAGCAGACCAGATACATAGTTGCATAGTTGGTAAGTCCATCCAGTTCAACCTGTGAGGATGTGTGTAGCCATTTATGTCCCTAATACTTACATATATCCCTGTATATTGGTTACACTAAGATGCCTATCTAAAAGTTTGAAACTGTCAACACTTCCCACTGACACCACTGACTGTGGAAGGGAGTTCCACATCCTTACCATCTCCAGGGGCGGACTGACAACTCATGGGGCCCCCGTGCAATAGGGGATCATGGGGCCCCTGTGTCCTTGCCCAAACTCATGTGACTGCATCCCATTGTTCTATTGTTTGTCTGGTATGGGAGCAAACTATTATGGGATGTATGTGTTTATGTGTATTAGCTTAGTGGGGGGGGGGGGTGTCTCCAGCAGCCCTCCATCCTGATGTAACTGTCTGCTGGTTTGAAGTTTGAATACCTGTGTGTCTCTTGTTACTAAATGTAGATTGCCCCGCCTTGTGTCATTATGCAGGGAGGGGGGACTGTCCCCTGAGTGTATATATCTTGTATCTGTGTTCAAATAAACTAGTCTACCTTCTGGTTTCATTCAAGACTGGTGTCGTCTAGTCTTGTATGGTCGGCTGTGGTGTCTGTGGTCGGTGTTCGGACAGGGAAGCTGTATTCTAACGTAAGTACCCAAACACAGGCTGGGTCGGTTCCATTACAAACCACATAGGCTTCAGCCAGGGGCGGACTGACAACTCATGGGGCCCCCGGGCAATAGGGGATCATGGGGCCCCTGTGTCCTTGCCCAAACTCAAAAAAGCCTATGAAAAAGGTACCAGGGGCATCTCATGGGGCCCCCTACTGACCCCGAGCCCTCGGGCAGGGCCCGAGTTTCCAAATGGTCAGTCCGCCCCTGGTCCGGACACTTTTACCTCCTTCCTGTCCAGGCCAATTTTCACCTTTCAGTGCTGTTGCACTTTGAATGACAATTGCGCGGTCATGCAACACTGTACCCATATACATTTTTTAGCATTTTTTTAAGACAGATAAAACTTTATTTTCGTGGTATTTATTCACCACTGGGATTTTTCGGCAGTGCCCGAGTTTCCAAATGGTCAGTCTGCCCCTGTACCATCCTAATAGTAAAGAACACCTTACACAGTTGAGAACAAAAGAAAGGAATGGAGTGCATCCGGGTGCCAGATCACTTCCAAAAGAATGGGTAATATTTGGTGTCACGTTCTAATTATATTAGTCAAAAACTGGAGGGAAAGAAACGGAGAAAAGGTTGCAAATGGACTTTAACCTCCCTAGGGGGTCTTATTATGTCAGTATTTCTGTGCTCAAAGCGATAGATTATTTTCAATGGAAATATGTTGTTTTTTTATTGTAGACCTGTAATTTTTAGGAATAACTCACTGAAATCTGTCCGAACAAGAGTCTAGTAAACATCCCGGGGAGGATAAAATTTGAAACACGAAATCATAGATTATAATTTAATAAATAATCATAAAAAATAATAATATAATAATAAATTTAATTCAATAATGTAATCAAACCAAAAACACTGATATTTGAAATAGAGCGCCAAGTTCAGACATCGCTGAGCAAAGTCGCAGAATCGTTTTCAGTGTCTGATGAGGAATTTCCCCCACGAATCATTACACTGTTCAACAAATTTTTATTTTTTGCCAGTTTTGGAAACAAAAGGATCCATTTCTTAATGAATTTCACATTCTGAGTTCAAATATAACAATGAAATTTGTCAATTGGCTCTAGTTTTTCTGTAAACGGAAAGTTTTCTACTATAGGCGTAATGACTACATAATGTACAATAATTATATAGATAGATGTCTTTCCACAAATATAAAGCAAGTGATATTGACTACATAACAAAACCTAAATGGCATAATATATTGCATAGGATTACCAAGAAAAATTATGGCCATAAGCTAAGTTGAATCATTTTAATACTTAGGATTCTCACTAGTTTTGTCTTCAGTTTGTGTCGGTTTTGCTTCTCTTGGCTTTTCTCTTGTATTCGAGGAAAGGGCTATCTCTTACAACTGTCCAGCAATAGTCAGCAAGCATTGATGGGCTCCATTTACCTTGATATCTTCTTTCTATAGCTGCAATGTCTTGATGGAAGCGCTCTCCGTGTTCATCACTCACTGCTCCACAGTTTGGTGGGAAAAAATCCAGATGCGAATGTAGAAAATGAATTTTTAGAGACATGTTGCAACCCAGATTTCTGTAAGTCTGGATGAGTTTTTCTACCACTTTCTTGTAGTCTGGTGTTTTATTGTTTCCAAGAAAATTTGATGTCACTGATACAAATGCTGTCCAGGCAGCCTTTTCCTTTCCACGCAACAGAGAAAGAAACTCATCATCATGAATAAGTTAACGAATCTGTGGCCCAACAAAGACTCCTTCATTTATTTTTGCAGCACTAAGTGCTGGAAATTTGCTAATCAGGTACTTGAAACCTGCTTTATTCTTGTCCATTGCCTTAACAAAGTTTTTCATTAATGGAGGTAATAAGATCTTATTGCTGTCTACAAGTGCTGGATAGTTAACATTTTTTTCTCCAGGCTGCAATGACTGGTGTAATGGTCAGTCTCTTTTGGCATAGTGCATTTCTCTCGCACGACTGTCCCACTCACAGAGGAAGCAGCAGTACTTAGTATATCCACCTTGAAGTCCAAGTAGGATAGCAATCACCTTCAGGTCACCACAAATCGACCATTGATGTTCATCATAGTTGATGCACCTTAAAAGCTCTTTCAAGTTTTCATACGTTTCTTTCATTGAAACTGCGTAAGCAACTGGAACTGACGGCAGCTGATTGCCATTATGGAGCAAAACAGCTTTAAGACTCGCCTTTGAAGCATCAATGAACAGCCTCCACTCATCGGGATCATAGCATACGCCGATGGCTGAGATTAAACCATGAACATTGTTACATACAGCAATATCACCTTCCTGGACGAAGAATGGGATCAGATCTTTCTGACGATGACGGTAGAAAGACGTACGAACATCACTTGCTAGGAGATTCCACTGTTGTAGTCTTGACCCCAAAAGCTCTGCCTTGTTCTTCGGAAGATCCAGGTCTCTGATAAGATCGCTCAATTCCACTTGTGTAATGAGGTGTGGTTCAGTGGGTGTGGATGGAAGAAAGTCTGGGTCATGTGAGGTTGACGGTTGATGACTACACGCTTCAGGTTCTTCCTCACTTGACTCAACCACGAAGGATTCTGGTGCTTTAGGAATTGGTAGCCCCTCTCCATGAGGAACTGGACGTATTGCCGATGGAATATTTGGATAGTGCACAGATAACTTTTTCTTCTTATTTAGCCCTTTTACAATTGGAGGCACCATACAAAAGTAACAATTACTAACATGATCTGTTGGCTCTCTCCAAATCATTGGCACAGCGAAAGGCATAGATGCCTTTTTTCCATTCAACCATTGCTCCAGTGCCGTCCCACAAGAATTGCAGCATATATGTGGTGCCCAGCTCTTGTCCTGGTCTCCTATCTTGCAGCCAAAATACAAGTTGTAGGCTTTCTTAATCATTCCTGTTATCCTCCTTTTTTGTGAGATAAAAGTTATTTCACCGCAGATATAGCAGAAATGATCTGCTTTATTCACACAAGTTCGAGGCATTACTGAGTAGCCTATATAAGCATAAAACGAAATGTAAAGACGCTGTCCAACTACAATCAGCTACAGATACTGCAGCTTTTATGCAGTGAAGTGATGCAATTAAAGGCTGATATTGCATCATCTCAGTATACATGCAATTTTCTATTGGTCACCAGTATCAATTGCGCAATATGCAGCTGAAGTTGCATCATAATTTTGAATGGCTTACGTCATTAGATGGGTGAATATATCATGGAAACTAGAGCCAATCAACATTTTTTAGGGTCATTTTCGTTTTCAGCACCCCAAAATTATGTAAGATTAGCTAATTTTATGCCCAAAACTTTTTACCTGTTGAACAGTGTTATCACTCAATTCTGCAAGTGGTTCCGATTTACTATCGCTGTTCTCTAGCCGGTCTAAAACCGCTATTGACCTAAAGGGACGCTTTTTGGATGCCATGGACGTTTCTCAGTTTCCAGGCAGAAAGAACAGTAAAAATGCAGGCAGGGCGCCGGACAAAGCACTCGGGACAAAATGTATGTGAAATGGTTTGATACAGGAATGTTATACTATCAGATTTTAGTGTATTGAGTGAATGTAAAATGTTGAAACTTTTTAATTTCCCGCCAGTTCTGTCCCCTGTACGTCCTGATGCTGGCAGGGAATGGAACCCATAAGACAGATGCCAGCATCGGCCGGAGGACATGACCGGGAATACTGCAGGGGGGACATCGCGGGAGCGCAGGACAAGGTAAGTGAAACAGGGATCGCTGGAGAAGTTCTGCAGAATATTCCCGAATGTAGCTCGGGGGTTACCGCTTCTGGTACTGACAGTTAACCCCGAGCTACACTCGGGAATACCGCCAGGGGCGTTAAAGGCACAGAAATTCCAAACACATATTAGTAATATCATTTGTACTTTATTATGACAATAAGTCACTTTTAAACTGCAAGATGTTTTTTCATGACTTATTGTCGTAATAAAGTACAAATGATTTTACTAATATGTGTTTGGAATTTCTGTGCCTTTAAAGTCCATTTGCAACCTTTTCCCCGTTTCTTTCCCTCCAGTTTGTGACTTACGCAGTTGCGGGTTAAACTACTTCTGGTCCAACTTCATTGAGTGTCCGCGTGTCTTCCTGAGCAACCTGAGACTGTACAGTTTCTCCCTATGCTAGAATCACCATTTATAGATCGCTATCATGTCTCCTCTTAAGTGTCTCTTCTCCAGGGAAAACAAGCTTAATGTGTGTAACCTGTCCTCATAACTGAGGTCCTCCAGCCCCTTTATTAGTTTAGTTGCCCTTCACTGGACTCTCTCCAATCCCAGCACATCCATCCTGAGGACTGGTGACCAGAACTGGATGGCATACTCAAGATGCGACTGAACCAGAGTTTTGTAAAGTGGTAGAATTAATGATTTATCTCTTGAGTATGTCCCCTTTTAATGCATGTTAATCGTCGGCTGGCCTTGCTTGCTGCAGCTTGGCATGGTATGCTATTGCGGAGTCTGTCATCAACTAGGAACCCCGGATCCTTTTCCATCCTTGATTTGCCCAGAGGTTCTCCCACCCTAGCCTGTAGCCTGCAATCATATTTTAAACCCCCAAGAGCATCACTTTTCATTTCCTTACATTGAACCTCATTTGCTATTTGTTTGCCCACCCCCGAGGTCTTCTTGTAAAGTGTCAACATCCTGTTGTGAAGTTATTGCTCTTCTTATTTTCGTATCGTCAGCAACCACTGAGACTGAACTATTTATACCAAGCTCTATATCATTTATGAATAAGTTAAACAGAACTTGCTCTTGCACTTTGCAGCTGATCAGATGTTTAACCCCACCCTGTAATAAAAAAATTCAGAACCCTCACTCTTCTAAAACCCCACAGCAAAACATACCCATACCCAGCAAAACATACTTTAAGTGTGTGCTGTATGACCACTGAACTCTAAGATGATCAGGATTTAAATGGTAAAAATCAGGACATCTACACAAACAATAAATTAGATTCCTTCTCAACCCTCCAAGAGAAATTTCATCTCCCCAACACTGAATCCTATACCTACATGGGAATAGCGCATTCCTTACAACAACTGAATATCCCACATACAATGGCAATTCCAACTGCTACAATCAATTTCCTACAAAAACCACATTACCCTAAGAAAGGAATCTCAACCTTTTATACACTCATTACTAACGCCCAGTTTACGTTAAGAACTACCTCTCTATCCAACTGGGAAACTATTCTCTCACTACCAATACAACCTCACACTTGGGAAAGAACCTTTACTTCTCAATAAATAATAATTAAATTATTACCATTAAATTAATTCAAATTATGATACAAATAACTAATAAAAGTGTATAAATACCAAAAAAAATGCGTTTTAGTTGAGGGTTATTAGTTGGTTTACTATTTTTATATTATATTAGATGAGGGTATTATGAATATAAATGAAATTGAGGGTATTAGTAAGTACATCATGTCACTAATAGATGATTTATGAGCACTTGGTAAAAAATTCTTTAGAGGAGTATTTCATGTGGAATTATTTTGATATTTATTTGGAGGAGATTGATTAGTTGAAACTATCTATTTAAATATTTTTTGGTATTTATACACTTTTATTAGTTATTTGTATCATAATTTGAATCAATTTAATGGTAATAATTTAATTATTATTTATTGAGAAGTATTTAGGAGCGCAACATATATTTCTAGATATTTCCAACACAGTTGTAGTTATGTGTTTCATGTTTGCGATCCTCTAGTAATTATCACACCTGTGGCTCGCAAGTTACTCTGATTCATCTATACCAAAGAACCTTTACTATCACCCATAAAGCTTCCAGATGCAGTTCGCACTGGGAAACGTTCATGAAAATTTTACACCAATGGTACCTAACACCAACCAAATTATCTTTGTACTACCCTCAACACCCCCCTAATTGTTGGAGACAATGTGGAGAACTGGGTTCAATTTTTCACATAATGTGGACATGTAAATCTCTCAAATCCTATTGGAACAAAGTGTTTCAATTGCTTTCTTCAATTACTGCATCCCCAGTGATACCAAACCCAGCTTTAGCACTCCTACACATAGGGATCGAAAAATTCCCTACAGATTCTCGCACCATCATCATACACATATTAGCAGCCGCCAAAATCCACATTGCCAAATTATGGAAATCATCTAACACTCCCTCTCTCTCAGATCTCCTTACTGACCTTAACTTTCAATGCGAGATGGAAAAGAGATCAGCAGTTCATAAATCCTCTTTGAAATTTGAATACCAATGGTCTCGATGGCTACAAAACCCCAACTGTACTGTAAATTGATACCCATATAACCATACTATATAAGAACCTTTGTAATTGACTGGTGCTTAGTTCTCCCCCCTCCCTATACACTTCCCCCCCCCTTTCTCCTCCCCCTAACCCTCTCCTATCGCTTACTCTCTCTATACGTAACACCTTACCCAATCCTGGTTCACACTACACCAAGCATACCTCTCAGGTAAGCTAAAACCTATATTGATGCTGTCCCTAGCCAAATGGTAGGGAAACTGCTGAATACATACCTTGCTATACTCAATGTGAACCGTACTGTCGCATTATACCTTGTTTTGTTAATATTTTTTCAATAAAAAACATTTGAACTAAAGGGTAAAAACCTCTGAGGTTGTGCTTCATTGACAAAGTTATTCCAAAGGTCCTCAAGGAAAGTCTATCTCAGCCTTTCTCACCCTTTTTATGGAACCCTTGAAATAATTTTCAGATCTTAGGGAACACCTGCTAAATCTAAGTCTTTTGAAGTGAGTGGACAAATGCTCCTTACGTTGGTTGCCAGTTAAAAGCATGGCCATTACAGTAGTGGTTAATATGCCACCCCGGCCCTGAAAGTATGCAGGCACCATTAAATAAAGTGTCAGTTAGCTACAGCTCAAGGAATCCCTAGCAGCCTCTGGAGGAACTAGAGGGTTCCCCAGGGCCCTGGTTGAGACTGGCTGGTCTATAATATATACAAAAGAAAAGAATTGAATGCATCCAGTAGAAGGTTTTTGAATATGATACAAATATGGGTTCCAAGGCATTTTGTGAGCTCAAATTTCCCCTTCCTCGGGTCTTTATGTAGAGATGGGTTCAAGGATGTTATGAAAACGAAATAAAGTGGAGTGACTGGAATATCATATGAATCAGTACAGCATCCACTTTTTTGTACTCCAGAACAACATACTCAAGAAGGAACTGGGAACTTTTAGACTTGGATGTGTAGTCAGATGAAGGAAAACCTCAACCCTCAATAGCTCTGTTGAGGTGGCTCCCACACATCAAGGCTTCCCTTGATGGGCACCCAACAGCAGCTCAAGCCATAGAAGTACAGAAAGAAGCAGAAGACAAAAACCAAATGAATAAAAAAACATGTAACTATTGGTAAAAAAAAGTCTTATAAAAACATCTATCATGTTTCGGGGGCAACACCATTCGCCCATCATCAGGGCTCAACACAGGAAAAAAGCTGTGGTTAATTGATGGACTCTCCTCAGGGAGTAACAACTTAACATTACCTTGGACATTCTTCATTCATTTTTTGTCCAGCATGTCCCTCTGTATTTGTGTGGTTTGACACCACATTTTTGTGTTCAGTAAATCGAGTAAACCGATCTCTCCATAAAGCCCAGAGGAAGGGGAAGTTTTGAGCACCTGAAATGCATCAACTACCTGCTTTTGAATCATATTTACTATACCTTCTGCTAGATGTATTCAGTTTCTGTGGCACTCTAGTCTTTCATTCCTTTTCTGTTAAACTAAATTTCTTATATAGAAGAGAAACTATCCACAACCCATTTCAGCACATGTTTACACTGGAGCAAAAAATAAAGTGTTTCATTTTCTAACCCTCACAGGAATTGATATCATATGAATAACAGCAGGAATTTGATTGCTTGGCAATACATTTAGGTAGTTGTTTTTATATAATGCTTACTTAAATGCCCAATGATGGCTCACAAGGAATCATGGAAGCACATCCATCACTTTTGTGGTTCCTGACTGCTTTCCACTCCTATCTGAAATGGTCCACCAGGGGGAGACATAAAAAATGTCCATATACCAGGCTAGTCAAGCTCAAAAAACAAAAGTGGGCTAATATGAGTGGAATATAAATCTTGGAGGCCAACACTATGTCATAGAATAGATCAGTAGTCTCCAAACTGCAGCCCGGAGGCTGCATGCGACCCCTTGTTTGCCTTTATTTATTGTACCCACTGACATTAACAATGGGGCAGTATTCCTTCCACTGACACCAATGCTGGAACACTCTTCCTCCCACTAATGCCAATGATGGGGCACTATTCCTCTTACTAACACCAATGATGGAACATTCTTCCTCCCACTGACATAAATGAAGGGGCACTATTCTTCCCACTGACAGCAATTATGGGGCACTATTTCCCCAACCGATAGCAATGATGGCGCACTATTCCTCCCACTGACACCAATGATGGGGCACTGTTTTTCCCACTGACACCAATGGTGGGACACTTTTCCTACCACTGATACCAATGATGGGGCACTATTCCTCTCACTGACGCCAATGGTGGGACACTATTCCTTCCCCTGACACCAATGATGGAGCACTATTCCTCCCACTGATACCAATGATGGGGCACTATTCCTTCCCCTGACACCAATGATGGGGCACTATTCCTCTCACTGACACCAATGGTGGGACACTCTTTCTCCCACTGACATCAATGATGTAACACTATTCCTCCCACTGATACCAATGATGGGGCACTATTCCTCTCACTGACACCAATGGTGGGACACTCTTTCTGCCACTGATACCAATGATGGCGCACTATTCCTCCCACTGACACCAATGATGGGGCACTATTCCTCTCACTGACACCAATGATGGGGCACTATTCCTCCCACTGACACCAACGATGGGGCACTATTCCTCCCACTGACACCAACGATGGGACACCATTCCTCCCACTGACACCAACGATGGGACACTATTCCTCCCACTAATACCAACGATGGGGCACTATTCCTCCCACTGATACCAATGATGGGGCACTATTCCTCCCACTGACACCAATGATGGGGCACTATTCCTCCCACTGATACCAATGATGGGGCACTATTCTTCCCACTGATACCAATGATGGGGCACTATTCCTCTCACTGATACCAATGATGGGGCACTATTCCTCCCACTGATACCAATGATGGGGCACTATTCCTCTCACTGACACCAATGATGGGGTACTATTCCTCCCACTGATACCAATGATGGGGCACTATTCCTCCCACTGATACCAATGATGGGGCACTATTCCTCCCACTGACACCAATGATGGGGCACTATTCCTCCCACTGACACCAATGATGGGGCACTATTCCTCCCACAGACACCAATGATGGGGCACTATTCCTCTCACTGACACCACTGATGGGGCACTATTCCTCCCACTGACACCAACGATGGGGCACTATTCCTCCCACTGACACCAATGATGGGGCACTATTCCTCTCACTGACACCAATGATGGGGTACTATTCCCCCCACTGACACCAATGATGGGGCACTATTCTTCCCACTGTTACCAATGATGGGGCACTATTCTTCCCACTGACACCAATGGTGGGACACACTTTCTCTCACTGACATCAATGATTATTATTATACAGTATTTATATAGCACCAAAAGGTTTGCTCAGCGCTGTACATTATAATGATGGGACACTATTCCTCCCACTAACGTCAATGGCGGGACACTATTCCTCCCACTGACACCAACGATGGGGCACTATTCCTCCCACTGACAATGATGGGGCACTATTCCTCTCACAGACACCAATGATGGGACACTATTCCTCTCACAGACTATTCCTCTCACAGAGTTTGGAATGACTTTAACTTTTGGACAAGAGTGAACTCATTTTTATTATTTTAATTTTTATTATTTTTTGGGCTTTTTGTAAATTGTATGGATTTTCACACTTTGTATTCATATTGTAGTATATTGGGGTAATATTGAGTGTGGAATGCAGCCTTGCTCCTCAGCTGTGTAGAGCTCATAGAGCTGTCTCGGAGTTGTCTCCATACACTATAAATGGTCACAAACTCTTTATATGAAGAGCCTCAAGTGGGACTCTCAACAACTCTTGTTTGTTGTGAAGTGTTCAGCCAGCGAGGCTTTGCGTGCCAGGAACAAGCTGCGCTGTGCCACTAGTACAGAGATCAATTACGTCTCTAAAGGACTTCTATTACAATGACAAAGACATGGCAACCCAAATAGATGATGACCCCCCTCCTCCCCACTTGTGTTCATGTCAATTCATGTTCAAAAATAAGCATGGATATTGTAATACAAATTAAGTTGTTTTCTGACAATTCTTATACACAGCTGGTGATTTTCTTATCAGACGATTTCTATCATTTGAAAGTCGGTTTTTCCAAGAGTTCCTATTATTGAAAATGACATTCTAACGGTACAATTTCCATGGCTTCCCCAACTATTGGCAGTAAATGGAACAAGGTCCAGACCAGCATTTACCATTTCTATGTCGAGTGCATGTTGGGTAGGTGCAGCGCGCTGTGGCAGGCATTAACCCCTCGCCTACCGGGCACTGATACCCCCTTCCTTACCAGGCCAATGTTCAGCTTTCAGCGCTGTGGCACTTTGAATGACAATTGCGCCGTCATGCAACATTTTACCCATATGAAATTTTTAGCATTTTTGCCTTACAAATTGAGCTTTCTTTTGGTGGTATTTACTCACCACTGGATTTTTTATTTTTTGCGCCATAAACAAAAATAGGGCAAAACATTTTTTAAAAAAAGTTTCTTTGTTTCTATTATAAAATTTTGCAAACAGGTAATTTTTCTCCTTCACTGATGTGCGTTGATGATGCTACACTGATATGCAGCAGTGATGGGCACTGGTAGGCGGCACTGATGGGCACTGATAGGCACTGATAGGCGGCACTGATGGGCACTGATAGGCGGCACTGTTGGGCACTGATAGGCAGCACTAATGAGGTGTTACTGATAGGCAGCACTGCTGGGCTGCACTGATTGGCGGCACTGCTGGGCTGCACTGACTGGCGGCACTGCTGGGCTGCACTGACTGGTGGCACTGGGCACAGGTGGGTGGGTGGGTTGTGGGCTGCACTACGGGGCACTTGTGGGTGGAACTGGTGGGTGGCACTGCTGGGCACCTATCATCAGTGCACTGATGATCGGTGCCAATCCCTACTCTGAAAACTGCCAGTTCTCGGCAGTACTTTCCTCACGCTCTGACAGTGTGAGGAAAGTGCAGCCGAGAACCGGCAACTGCATTTCCCAGTGATCAGCGTGTCATTGGACACGGCTGATCACGTGGTAAAAGGTAGCTGTGATTGACCTTTTACCACATCACGTGATCAGCTGTGCCCATAGGACACAGCGATCACAGAGATCGCGTTCTAGGAGGACGTCATATGACAGCCTCCCAGAACTGGCCGGCCACAGTGCAGCCGTCATTCGGCTACCTGCGGTCGGCAACTGGTTAAAGACACAAGGGTTGATTTACTAAATGCAAATAGACTGAGCTTAGTAGAAGAGGTAAAATCTTCACTTTGCAAAGAATACCCAATCACGTGCAAGGAAAATTAAAAAAAACACAATTTTTGCTTGAACATGATTGGATGATGGAAACCAGCAGAGCTTCCCCAAATTTACTAAGCTCTGGAGCAACTGCACTTTGCAGAGTGCAAAGTCTATTTGCCTTTAGTAATTCAAGCCCACAAGGTCCCAATTTTAAAAGAATGTTGTATTGTAACAGCCAAATCAACAATACAAACAGGCATGAAGGGAGGCTCCCCCATCCAGGACCACTTACAACTGAGCAGCAGGTAATCAGACTCCTAGGCAGTGGCGGATTGGCAACTCATGGGGCCCCCGGGCAATAGGGGATCATGAAGCCCCTGCCATGCTCAAACCACACCCAAAACAGCCTATGAAAGGTACCAGAGGCATCTCCTCCTACTGACTCCGGGCCCTCAGGCAATGATATGGTCAGTCCATCCCTGCTCCTAGGTGCCAATAGCATCTACCACAAGGAGCTAAGTGCAGCTTGGCCAGTCCTCCCCAAAGGAAGGTTTCCTATAGAGGTAGACATAGGCCCTGCTCTCTCCCTACTCCACTGGAATCTTTCTCTGTCACTTCCACTTTCCCTGACAGATGGGGATCCTGTCCCTATCCTGTCCAGACGCCAAAAGCCTGCCATGCCCGGGAGCTAGGGTCTTAAATAGATTCTGGTTGACCCAAGATGGCTGCCAAAGTCACATGGGGCACCGCCATCCAGTGGGATAGCTGCCTGCTCGTTACCGGCTTCCTCCCCCTGCGGATTGGGAAGGATAATGGATCGGAGTCCAATCCATTATGCTCAATCCGCAGATCCGATCCATTCTGCGGGGATCATCAGAGGGGGTATCACCAAGTGTTATCGCAGCGGGTGACACCAACCCTAGGGACGCCTGAGTGGAATTTAGCAGATGAACACGAACGTTGATTGCTATGAGCCAGGAAACACTTCAGCACCGTTTTTATAAATACGCTCTGTTTTGGCTCCATACCTGGTTATACTTCGAAGCTGAAATTTCCTAATATATAAATATGATAATGGGGATCTGCTATTACTTTTGTAAAGGGAAGGTCCTCCGCCGTTTCTGCATTTTCCGCCTTCCTAGCACCGAGAACGATAATGGCCCATCAGACCTGAATAAAAATGGCTTCACATTACATTCTCGCAATGCACCAGCGATCCAAGGTATCAAGCGCTGGCAGCCGAGTCTCATTAGTTCCCTGGCGCGGAACGTATGTTAACGTCCTTTATTGGACAGAACAGTTACAAGCCCGCCATTATTCTGAAACCACTCCATTTATGCTGAGCCAAGCAGCCATTACTACCCGAACTCTGTCTGCTAGCTCGCGGCGTACAAGGATGTCAAGACGAAGGAAAGGGCAGAGGAGACACTCACATCAGAGATGGATACATTTGCCCCTGGGCTACATCAGAGTTGGGCAACCCATGGAAGAGCAGAACCGGTCTCCAAGCTCAGCTACGGGGGATTCTCAAGGAAAGCAGAGGTAGCTGATGTAATAGTTCAGCATTTTTAGTCCTCATGCACACGGGACATTTTTACAGCAGCTGTTTTTGGCGTTTTTTTCTACAGCCAGTAAACCCCCCAGCATGTTATCCTATGTGTCCATACACACAGAGACTGGATTCAACGTTTTTTGGCTGGGACATTTTTTGGCTGGAAAAAAACCCAAAACTAGTGGGTTTCTAGAGCAATTTTCCAGCTGTAAAAATGCTCTAAGGCCCCATGTACACGGGACACTTCTGAACGATGGAAACTAAATAAAAGTTGCAGTGCTAATCAAAAAACCTAAAAAACATAAAGTCCAATAAATCAGAAAAAGTTCCAGTTAAAAAGTCCCAAATGCAATTCCCACAATGCACCATCACCAAGACACCCGAATGGTTCAGCCTTTTAGCAGAAGTTCTGACCGAAACACACCGGTCAATATACAGTGAAGGAAATAAGTATTTGCTCCCCGGCTGATTTTGAATGTTTGCCCCTCACAAAGAAAAAATCGGTCTAAAAATCAAATGGTAGGTGTCAGGGGCGGACTGACAACTCATAGGGCCCCGGGTAATAGGGGATCATGGGGCACCTGTGTCCTTGCCCAAACTCAAAAAAGCCTATGAAAAAGGTACCAGGGGCATCTCATGGGGCCCCTTACTGACCCCAGGCCCTCGGGCAGTGCCCGAGTTTCCAAATGGTCAGTCCGCCCCAACATTGGAACATTGAGAGACAGAATAGCAACAAAAAATTCAGCAGAAATGCATGTCTAACAAATTATTCACTGATTTTCATGTTCATGAGGGAAATAAGTATTTGATCCCCTATCATTCAGCAGGATTTCTGGCTCCCAGGTGTCTTTCATACAGGTAACAAGCTGAGATTAGAAGCAGTCTCTTAAAGGGAGTGCTGCTAATCTCATTTTCTTACCTGTATAAAAGACACCTGTCCACAGGAGCAATCAAACCATCAGATTCCAAACTCTCCACCATGGCAAAGACCAAAGAGCTGTCCAAGGATGTCAGGGACAAGATTGTAGACCTACACAAGGCTGGACTGGGCTACCAAACTATGGCCAAGCAGCTTGGTGAGAAGGTGACAACAGTTGGTGCAATCATTCACAAATGGAAGAAACACAAAACAAGTGTCAGTCTCCCTAGGTCTGGTGCACCATGCAAGATCTCACCTCATGGAGTGTCAATGATCATGAGAACAGTGAGGAATCATCCCAGGACTACACGATCATTTCTTTGTGAGTGGGCAAACCTTCAAAATCAGCAGGGGATCAAATACTTATTTCCTTCACTGTAGGCAACTCAAATGGGAAATGAATTTGTGTAGATCATGGAACCAGCAATCCTCATCCAAATAGATATCAGTCCTCCTCTTTTGGATGAGGATTGCTGGTTCCATGATCTGCACAAATTCATCTCCCATTTGAGTTGCCTATATTGACCGGTGTGTTTCGGTCCGAATTCCTGGTAAGAGGCTGAACCACTCGGGAGTCCTGGTGATGGTGGCCTACCCAAGTGCAGGCTCTCCCCGCTCCAGACCATCCTGAACTCAGCTGCCAGACTCATCCACCTCACCACCCGCTCCACCTCTGCCACCCCCCTCTGCCTCTCCCTCCACTGGCTCCCGATTGCCCAACGCATCAAATTTAAACTCCTAACCCTGACCTACAAAGCCGTTCATAACACTGCCCCTGACTACCTCACCAACCTGATCACCAAGTACCACCCTACCCGTACCCTTCGCTCCTCACAGGACCTCCTTCTATCCTGCTCCCTGGTCTCCTCCTCCCATGCACGACTGCAGGACTTCTCCAGGTCCTCCCCCATCCTCTGGAACTCACTGCCCCAATCCATCAGACTGTCGCCTTCCCTATTCACATTCAGGCGCTCCCTCAAAACCCATCTCTTCAGGGAAGCCTACCCCACCCTCACCTAACGGCCATCCTCCCTCATTCCTCCCACCACTTCATCCCCCTCAGCCACTTCCTACTGTACCTTTTACCCCCTCCCTCCTAGATTGTAAGCTCGTAAGAGTAGGGCCCTCTTACCCCTCGTACATTGTTTGTTGTTGTTGTACTGTGCCATGTATTGTCCCCCCTATTGTACAGCGCTGAGCAAACCCTTTGGCGCTATATAAACTCGTAGTAATAATAATAATAATAATGGTGGATCGGGGGAATTGGGACTTTTTAACTGGAACTTTTTCTGATTTATTTATGTTTTTCATGTTTTTTTGATTAGCGCTGCAACTTTTATTTATTTTCTATTATGTATATTGCCTGATATGTGAGCTGCTTTTCTCAGATATTTTTTATTTTTTATTGTCACATGATTAGTATATTTACCTAAGCGCAGGTTAATTGTTTTTGATGGAAACTGCTGGAAAACGTAGCTAAAAAAAGTCTGTTTAACCGCGTTTGCATACTGCGTTTATGCGTGTTTATGAGCGTTTGCGTTTAGAAGCGGTTTTTAAGATTATCTCAGAAGACCCTCCCAAAATGCCCAGAATACACTAAAAAACAGTAAATAATTAACTATTACCGACATTTTGAGAGAAATAGAGAGAGCAGAAGCAGAGAAAGCAGTATTTGTTGAGATTAGCTGTCTTTTTTTTGCCGTGGTTGGGATTAGAACCAACAACCCTAGTACTGCCAGCCAGAAGTGCTAACCATTTAGCCACTGTGCTGCCATTTTGATTAGCTGTCTTTTTTTGTTGTTGTTGTGTTTGGATGTGTTCCGGCTCATTGCTGTGCAGAAATTATTGCAGCAGCGTCTAACATATTTTATTTGATGTGAAACCTCAAAGTATGGTGTACCGGGTCCATTGGAGTACCGGGAAAACGCTTTGCATGCATTTTTCATGATGAAAAAAGGCTCTGGACAGCATCAGGAAATGGAAGAGTTAAAAAAAATTTCAAACGCAAACGCTTATAAACACGATTTGCCGCGTTTCCAAGCCGCGTGTAGGATTATTGTTTTAATGGTTGAATTGGATGGACTTTTGTCTTTTTTCAGCCAGACTTACTATGTAACTACTGTATGTAACCAATCAATATATATATATTTTTTTTTACCAAAGACATGTAGCAGAATACATTTTGGCCTAAATTTATAAAGAAATTAGATTTTTAACCATTTGATGCCCGGCCAATAGCCGTATGGCGTCCGCAAAAATGCACTAGGTTTCCAGGAGGTCGCCATATTGCGTCCTCCCGCACATGCGCAGTTTGCGCGCTTGCAGAGCCGCGCAGCAGCGCGTTCTGTCACCGGCCGTGTACCCCAGTCACGGCCGATGACAGATATGAGTATCGGCCCCGTTGCCAGTACCATGTGACCTACTTCAGGATTGATCAATATTAGAGATGAGCGAATCGAACCTGGCGAAGTGGAATTCGTTTCGAATATTAGGAAAAATTCGATTCGCGTCGAATCTGAATATTAGCAAACTTCGGATACACGAATCGAATTTTCCCCGATCCGCCGATTTTCATCCCTTCTACAGCCGGCAAAAAGTGTCCCTGCAGAGAGCTCCGCTATTTCTGACAGTTCTCTGACAGTTCCTTCACATGTACAGCGGTTGAAACATTGTATCTATTTGTTTCCATTTAGGATACAGATGTTTTTATTCGGAAACAAATAGATACAATGTTTCAACCGCTGTAAATGTGAAGGAACTGTCAGAGAACTGTCAGAAATAGCGGAGCTCTCTGCAGATACACTTTTTGCTGGAATGGAATTCTTCTTCATCCTCATCCTACTTCTTCTTCTTCTTCTTCTTCTTCATCCTCATCCTACTTCTTCTTCTTCTTCTTCTTCATCCTCATCCTTCTTCTTCTTCTTCTTCATCCTCATCCTACTTCTTCTTCTTCTTCTTCTTCATCCTCATCCTACTTCTTCTTCTTCTTCTTCATCCTGATCCTACTTCTTCTTCTTCTTCTTCTTCATCCTCATCCTACTTCTTCTTCTTCTTCTTCTTCTTCATCATCCTCATCCTACTTCTTCTTCTTCTTCTTCTTCATCCTCATCCTACTTCTTCTTCTTCTTCTTCATCCTCATCCTACTTCTTCTTCTTCTTCTTCTTCATCCTCATCCTACTTCTTCTTCTTCTTCATCCTCATCCTACTTCTTCTACTTCTTCATCCTCATCCTACTTCTTCTTCTTCTTCTTCTTCATCATCATCCTCATCCTACTTCTTCTTCTTCTTCATCATCCTCATCCTACTTCTTCTTCTTCTTCTTCTTCTTCATCCTCATCCTACTTCTTCTTCTTCTTCTTCTTCATCCTCATCCTACTTCTTCTTCTTCTTCTTCATCCTCATCCTACTTCTTCTTCTTCTTCTTCTTCTTCTTCATCCTCATCCTACTTCTTCTTCTTCTTCTTCTTCATCCTCATCCTACTTCTTCTTCTTCTTCTTCTTCTTCATCCTCATCCTACTTCTTCTTCTTCTTCTTCATCCTCATCCTTCTTCTTCTTCTTCTTCTTCATCCTCATCCTACTTCTTCTTCATCCTCATCCTACTTCTTCTTCTTCCTCTTCTTCTTCTTCATCCTCATCCTACTTCTTCTTCTTCTTCATCCTCATCCTACTTCTTCTTCTTCATCCTCATCCTCTTCTTCTTTTCATGGGCCCCTGTACCGCCTCCTCATGCTGCTGCCAGGCCCGTAATCTGCCATGGGCCCCCGTACCGACTCCTCATGCTGCTGCCAGGCCCGTAATCTGTCATGGGCCCCTGTACCGCCTCCTCATGCTGCTGCCAGGTCCAGAGTGTGTCATGGGTCCCTCTACGGCCTCCCATTGCTGCTGTCTCCATCGCCACACTCTGCCATGTGCCACTTTCAGGTCTCCTCACACTGCTGGTGGGTTCCATTTTGTCATAGGGTGCTGTATGGCCTCCCATTGCTGCTGCCTCCACCGCCACACTGTGGCTCCACACTCTGGTTTTGGCCCCGTGACTGGCCAAATGAGTGAAGTGTGCGGTGATTCTAAGATCGACGGCACTCATCTGCATGTCATGCTGACTGACAGTATTATTTCTCTTCCCCAGCAGACTCCAAGGGCATTTAAATTAAAGGTACAGTGTTCTGCACTAATATAAAGGCTCTCTGAAGCCTAGAAACCCTTTTTATAAGTTAAATTCGCAGCGAATAAATTTGCATCGAATCGAATTTATTCCACAAATTCGGCGAATCAGCCGAATCGAATTTTTGAATAATTCGCTCATCTCTAATCAATATTCAGATCTATACCATAGTTTGTGAACTCTATAACTTTCCTACAAACTATATAATACATCCTAATTTGGGTTATTTTCACCAAAGACATGTAGCAGAATACATCTCGGCCTAAATTTATGAAGAACAATTATTTATTTGTAAACTTTTATAACAGAAATGAAGAAAAAAAGCAAAAAATAAAAACCCCGGCGGTGATTAAATACCACCAAAAGAAAGGTCTAGTTGTGTGAAGAAAATGATAAAATTTTAGTTTGGGTACAAAGTTGTATGACCGCGCAATTGTCATTCAAAGTGTGAGAGCGCTGAAACCTGAAAAATGGCCTGGACAGGAAGGTGCAAAAGTGCCCGGTATTGAAATGGTTAAGACATTTTTTTACTAGATACGTTTTAGAGCAGAAAGTAAAAAATATTGATATTTTTTACAAAATTTTCAGTTTTATTTGTTTATATAATAAAAAAAAGAAAAAAAAACACCAAAAGAAAGCTCTATTTGTGTGAAAAAAATGACATAAATTTAATTTGGGCACAGCGTTGCATGACTGCACAATTGCCAGTTAAAGTAGCATAGTGCTGAAAAGCAAAAAAAAAATGCCCCGGTCACAAAGGCGGGTGGGGGTGGGGGGGTAAAGCCTTCCAGAGCGGAAGTGGTTAAAATTGTCAACAGGGTTATTGATAATATATCCGCTTCCATATAGATCCGCGGACACATGGAACTATAAATCCAATTTATGATCATTATATTTATCAAACAATGTGTAATTTAAGTCCACCGGTTGTTAAACCAGAAGATTGTCCGGATGATATAAGTGAAGTCATTCCAAGTGTCAGATGGGTTAATGGCGGGCGGCAGCGTGCGCAATGTTTTATAGACCCAGCAATCCCATACGACAGGCGTCTGATTATTTACATCCGGGGCCCGAGCCCCACACTCACCTACTCTATTAATTAGGTTTATTTCATTAAACAGGCCTGGTCGCAGCCATGCTTTATTCTCCGTATTATCTCTGCCGGGGGGGGGAGCGGCGGTTCAGGGCCTCGCCTGTCGCTGGGAGAAGATTCCTGCGCACTCAGCACATTCTCTCCATCTTCACTAAGTGCCCAGAATGTCTCCGACAAATGGGACTTAATTAAAACATCAGCAGCTGGGAAGGCGCTCCGGTGACCCCATCGTGGAATATAGCCAACTGCCAAGTGATTGTCACTGATCTACTGTCACCCCGAGGTGCGGGGATGACAGGAACATTGTCACCACTTTCTACTTTTGCAGTGCGGTGCAAGTGACCTTCATGCATAGAATGAGCATGTGGCCTCTGCCTGACCGTACAAACCAGCAAATGCAAAATGATGAGTGACACCCTGGATGTATGTAGCCTCAGATCCTCAATATCATTACTCTGCTCTGCCGGAAGACTCCTCTCCTTCCTCTATAACTCCTCTCCTGAAATACTCTGCACTGCTGGAGGACTCCGCTCCTTCCTCTATGACTCTCCTCTCCTGAAATACTCTGCGCTGCTGGAGGACTCCGCTCCTTCCTCTATAACTCCTCTCCTGAAATACTCTGCACTGCTGGAGGACTCCGCTCCTTCCTCTATAACTCTCCTCTCCTGAAATACTCTGCGCTGCTGGAGGACTCCGCTCCTTCCTCTATAACTCCTCTCCTGAAATACTCTGCACTGCTGGAGGACCCCACTCCTTCCTCTATAACTCTCCTCTCCTGAAATACTCTGCACTGCTGGAGGACTCCGCTCCTTCCTCTATAACTCTCCTCTCCTGAAATACTCTGCCCTGCTGGAGGACTCCGCTCCTTCCTCTATAACTCCTCTCCTGAAATACTCTGCACTGCTGGAGGACTCCGCTCCTTCCTCTATAACTCTCCTCTCCTGAAATACTCTGCGCTGCTAGAGGACTCCGCTCCTTCCTCTATAACCCTCCTCTCCTGAAATACTCTGCTCTGCTGGAGGACTCCGCTCCTTCCTCTCTAACTCTCCTCTCCTGAAATACTCTGCGCTGCTGGAGGACTCCGCTCCTTCCTCTATAACTCCTCTCCTGAAATACTCTGCTCTGCTGGAGGACTCCGCTCCTTCCTCTATAACTCTCCTCTCCTGAAATACTCTGCGCTGCTGGAGGACTCCGCTCCTTCCTCTATAACTCCTCTCCTGAAATACTCTGCGCTGCTGGAGGACTCCGCTCCTTCCTCTATAACTCTCCACTCCTGAAATACTCTGCTCTGCCGGAAGACTCCTCTCCTTCCTCTATAACTCCTCTCCTGAAATACTCTGCACTGCTGGAGGACTCCGCTCCTTCCTCTATAACTCTCCTCTCCTGAAATACTCTGCTCTGCTGGAGGACTCCGCTCCTTCCTCTCTAACTCTCCTCTCCTGAAATACTCTGCGCTGCTGGAGGACTCCGCTCCTTCCTCTATAACCCTCCTCTCCTAAAATACTCTGCCCTGCTGGAGGACTCCGCTCCTTCCTCTATAACTCTCCTCTCCTGAAATACTCTGCTGGAGGACTCCGCTCCTTCCTCTATAACTCTCCTCTCCTAATATACTCTGCACTGCTGGAGGACTCCGCTCCTTCCTCTATAACTCCTCTCCTGAAATACTCTGCACTGCCGGAGGACTCCGCTCCTTCCTCTATAACTCCTCTCCTGAAATACTCTGCACTGCTGGATGACTCCGCTCCTTCCTCTATAACTCTCCTCTCCCGAAATACTCTGCACTGCCGGAGGACTCCGCTCCTTCCTCTATAACTCTCCTCTCCTGAAATACTCTGCACTGCCGGAGGACTCCGCTCCTTCCTCTATAACTCTCCTCTCCTGAAATACTCTGCACTGCCGGAGGACTCCGCTCCTTCCTCTATAACCCTCCTCTCCTGAAATACTCTGCACTGCTGGAGGACTCCGCTCCTTCCTCTATAACTCTCCTCTCCTGAAATACTCTGCACTGCTGGAGGACTCCGCTCCTTCCTCTATAACTCTCCTCTCCTGAAATACTCTGCACTGCTGGAGGACTCTGCTCCTTCCTCTATCCTCTCCTGAAATACTCTGCACTGCTGGATGACTCCGCTCCTTCCTCTATAACTCTCCTGTCCTGAAATACTCTGCACTGCTGGATGACTCCGCTCCTTCCTCTATAACTCTCCTCTCCTGAAATACTCTGCTCTGCTGGAGGACTCCGCTCCTTCCTCTCTAACTCTCCTCTCCTGAAATACTCTGCGCTGCTGGAGGACTCCGCTCCTTCCTCTATAACCCTCCTCTCCTAAAATACTCTGCCCTGCTGGAGGACTCCGCTCCTTCCTCTATAACTCTCCTCTCCTGAAATACTCTGCTGGAGGACTCCGCTCCTTCCTCTATAACTCTCCTCTCCTAATATACTCTGCACTGCTGGAGGACTCCGCTCCTTCCTCTATAACTCCTCTCCTGAAATACTCTGCACTGCCGGAGGACTCCGCTCCTTCCTCTATAACTCCTCTCCTGAAATACTCTGCACTGCTGGATGACTCCGCTCCTTCCTCTATAACTCTCCTCTCCCGAAATACTCTGCACTGCCGGAGGACTCCGCTCCTTCCTCTATAACTCTCCTCTCCTGAAATACTCTGCACTGCCGGAGGACTCCGCTCCTTCCTCTATAACTCTCCTCTCCTGAAATACTCTGCACTGCCGGAGGACTCCGCTCCTTCCTCTATAACCCTCCTCTCCTGAAATACTCTGCACTGCTGGAGGACTCCGCTCCTTCCTCTATAACTCTCCTCTCCTGAAATACTCTGCACTGCTGGAGGACTCCGCTCCTTCCTCTATAACTCTCCTCTCCTGAAATACTCTGCACTGCTGGAGGACTCTGCTCCTTCCTCTATCCTCTCCTGAAATACTCTGCACTGCTGGATGACTCCGCTCCTTCCTCTATAACTCTCCTGTCCTGAAATACTCTGCACTGCTGGATGACTCCGCTCCTTCCTCTATAACTCTCCTCTCCTGAAATACTCTGCTCTGCTGGAGGACTCCGCTCCTTCCTCTCTAACTCTCCTCTCCTGAAATACTCTGCGCTGCTGGAGGACTCCGCTCCTTCCTCTATAACCCTCCTCTCCTAAAATACTCTGCCCTGCTGGAGGACTCCGCTCCTTCCTCTATAACTCTCCTCTCCTGAAATACTCTGCTGGAGGACTCCGCTCCTTCCTCTATAACTCTCCTCTCCTAATATACTCTGCACTGCCGGAGGACTCCGCTCCTTCCTCTATAACTCTCCTCTCCTGAAATACTCTGCACTGCTGGAGGACTCCGCTCCTTCCTCTATAACTCTCCTCTCGTGAAATACTCTGCTCTGCTGGAGGACTCCGCTCCTTCCTCTATAACTCCTCTCCTGAAATACTCTGCACTGCTGGATGACTCCGCTCCTTCCTCTATAACTCTCCTCTCCCGAAATACTCTGCACTGCCGGAGGACTCCGCTCCTTCCTCTATAACTCTCCTCTCCTGAAATACTCTGCACTGCCGGAGGACTCCGCTCCTTCCTCTATAACTCTCCTCTCCTGAAATACTCTGCACTGCTGGAGGACTCCGCTCCTTCCTCTATAACTCTCCTCTCCTGAAATACTCTGCACTGCTGGAGGACTCCGCTCCTTCCTCTATAACTCTCCTCTCCTGAAATACTCTGCACTGCTGGAGGACTCTGCTCCTTCCTCTATCCTCTCCTGAAATACTCTGCAC
The DNA here is from genome assembly GCF_062004578.1 of Staurois parvus. NCBI lineage: Eukaryota > Metazoa > Chordata > Amphibia > Anura > Ranidae > Staurois > Staurois parvus. Next base: position 79,644 of record NW_028319862.1, read on the forward strand.
TGCTGGATGACTCCGCTCCTTCCTCTATAACCCTCCTCTCCTGAAATACTCTGCACTGCTGGAGGACTCCGCTCCTTCCTCTATAACTCTCCTCTCCTGAAATACTCTGCACTGCTGGAGGACTCCGCTCCTTCCTCTATAACTCCTCTCCTGAAATACTCTGCACTGCTGGAGGACTCTGCTCCTTCCTCTATAACTCTCCTCTCCTGAAATACTCTGCACTGCTGGAGGACTCCGCTCCTTCCTCTATAACCCTCCTCTCCTGAAATACTCTGCACTGCTGGAGGACTCCGCTCCTTCCTCTATAACTCTCCTCTCCTGAAATACTCTGCACTGCTGGAGGACTCCGCTCCTTCCTCTATAACTCTCCTCTCCTGAAATACTCTGCACTGCTGGAGGACTCTGCTCCTTCCTCTATCCTCTCCTGAAATACTCTGCACTGCTGGATGACTCCGCTCCTTCCTCTATAACCCTCCTCTCCTGAAATACTCTGCACTGCTGGAGGACTCCGCTCCTTCCTCTATAACTCTCCTCTCCTGAAATACTCTGCACTGCTGGAGGACTCCGCTCCTTCCTCTATAACTCTCCTCTCCTGAAATACTCTGCTCTGCTGGAGGACTCTGCTCCTTTCACTTTCTCTCCCCCTCAGGAACATCACTGTCCCATTTTTTCCATGCAGTCCCTAACTAAATATTTGTATGTATTTTAGTTTGCACTTGGTTTAAGGCCACATTCACATTGTATGGTGCAGGAATGTGCAGGAATGTGCAGGAATGTGCAGGATTGTGTCGGAATGTGCAGGAATGTTTCGGAATGTGCAGGAATGTTTCGGAATGTGCAGGAATGTGCAGGATTGTGCCGGAATGTGCCGGAATGTGCAGGAATGTGCCGGAATGTGCAGGATTGTGCTGGAATGTGCCGGAATGTGCCGGAATGTGCAGGAATGTGCCGGAATGTGCAGGAATGTGCCGGAATGTGCAGGAATGTGCTGGAATGTGCAGGAATGTGCCGGAATGTGCCGGAATGTGCAGGATTGTGCTGAAATGTGCCGGAATGTGCCGGAATGTGCCGGAATGTGCAGTCCAAGCAGATGTGTGGTGGTGCCATTAATTCCTGGCGTGACCCTCACGCATCTTGCTAACACACATAAAACACATGGTAACAAAGGACAAGTGCTTTGGTGCGGTGCAGTTTTTAGAAAGTGTCAGGGTTTTCTTTTGCATGTTTCTCGCACATTGAAATTAGCGAGCTGCCCTAAACGTGACGCGCAGAAGCGCACAAAAACGCGAGCGCGCTCTGTTGCACCTGCTGCATGTGAATGGAGCCTAAATACAACAAGATGGTGTACACATAACAAGCATTGTCACATTCCACCTGGTGATCGCACCATCTTCTCAGAAAAGAGATTTATAACTTGCAAACCCACCTATGACTTCCCATATGTGATCATAAATACAGACTATGAATCCCGCATGACACGTCATAAAATGTTTTAGGCTGGAAGTTGCTTGTGGTTTCTGAAAGCTTCCAGGTTTCTCCTTCTGCGTAACATTCTAAGAATTCGATTTTCCGGCTCCTCTAGTTTGCATTGTTAACATAATCAAAACCCGTACCGTCATGTACACATAGGGGTTGACTTACTAAAGGCAAATAGACGGTGCACTCTGCAAGTGCAGTAGCTCCAGAGCTTAGTAAATGAGGTGAAGCTTCACTTTGCAAAGAATACCCAATCACATGAAAGGAAAATTAAAAAAACAGCATTTTTGCTTGCACGTGATTGGATGATGGAAGTCAGCAGAGCTTCCCCTCATTTACTAAGCTCCGGAGCAACTGTTCTTGACGAGTGCTACTGTACTTTGCAAAGTGCACAGTCTATTTGCCTTTAGTAAATAAACCATGTGATGGGAGTCACTTTGGGTGGGGGGCCCATGGAACACAGCTCACTTTGGAGAGGTCTCAGCTCCCCATATCCCTATTATGTGTAAGTCACCCTGTGCCTGTTAGTTGTACAGGGTGATCTGTCCTAATATTGGGGTGGGGGGTTGTTGATTGTTTAATGTCATGTGGCTGCATCCCATTGTTCTATTGTTTGTCTGGTATGGGAGCAAACTATTATGCGATGTATGTGTTTATGTGTATTAGCTTAGTGGGGGGGGGGGGTCTCCAGCAGCCCTCCATCCTGATGTAACTGTCTGCTGGTGTGAAGTTTGAATACCTGTGTGTCTCTTGTTACTAAATGTAGATTGCCCCGCCCTGTGTCATTATGCAGGGAGGGGGGATTGTCCCCTGAGTGTATATATCTTGTATCCGTGTTCAAATAAACTAGTCTCCCTCCTGGTTTACTTCCAGATTGGTGGCGTCTAGTCTTGAATGGTCGGCTGTGGTGTCTGTGGTCGGTGTTCGGACTGGGAAGCTGTATTCTAACGTAAGTACCCAAACACAGGCTGGGTCGGTTCAATTACAAACCACATAGGCTTCAGCCAGGGGCAGACTGACAACTCATGGGGCCCCCTGGCAATAGGGGATCATGGAGCCCCTGTGTTCTTGCCCAAACTCGAAAAAGCCTATGAAAAAGGTACCGGGGGCATCTCATGGGGCCCCCTACTGACCCCAGGCCCTCAGGCGGAGCCCTAGTTTCCAAATGGTCAGTCCACCCCTGGCTTCAGCTTATTCATATATGGTTATGAATATAACCAATATAACCATGAAAAATGTAAGTGCTCCTCACCCCCGCACCCCCCCCCCCCCTTGCAGATCACGTTTAATAGTGCTCGGCGTCACTCAACCCAATTTCTGTGAGACCGGAAAGTCCAGGACTGGTCCCCTTGGGTTCCGTCACCAATCCATCCTGGACTCATAAGAGACATGCTGAGGAGGCCAAAGCCACATCATTATGGGACACTGCTCTCTGTTGCATTAAATAGTAACTCCACTTTTGTTGAGAAAAATCCTTCCTCTCTGGGTGGTCTAGCTACATTGCAAGGACGTTTACCAAACTTTCTTGCAGATTCCTACCTTTTGTTATTCTGAAGAAATAGCTGTTTGTTTGTTTGTGTCCATGTGCGGAGAGTATCTATATGGGAGTGGTTTTATCATTATCAATCAGCTGCTGCACCCACAGGGCACTAATGAGGAAAGTGGCAGGGTCTGCATCCCTTTAGACAGGATTTCCTATTTAGAATATCTCCCCAAAAATGGCAGGGGATGCTCAAAATCTGAGTTGTATCTTAGAACAGGCTTCTGGGAAAATCAGTAAGCCGATCACACAAGCAGGAAATGACATTTTGGCGAGGGGGGTATTCTGTATACCGTCTGTGTACAGAACACCTCAAGGGAGCCATATTGTATTTTATAGAAAATTACAGCGCTGCAGATAGAAAAAGAAAGGTCATTTTTTTAACAATCAATTACAATATGATTTGTGTGACAATTGTATGCGCTATATTATTTTCTTTTTATTTGCTATTTTTTTCCTGCGAAGGTAGAGTTAACCTTTAAGGACCTCCGAAGAAAGGAGAAAACAAAGACTGTCACATGATTGACATATCACATGACATGACAGGGGCCCCCCCAATAAGTATATATTTTTTTAAATATGATAGGAGGCGGGGCTTACTTGAATCGGGAAGGGGGAGTTTTGGGAAGCAGGAGGTGGCCCTTTAAAGCACTGTAGAAAAACGCACCCGCACTGTATTAATTATACAACTAGGCAGTGATAATAACATGTTGCAGATCTGTCCTTCCATTCAAGCTGTTTCATGGTAGCTCTGTTAATTCCACGGCAGGCGGGCCAGTGTGTAATCCATTAGAGGTGGTCACCACTCCTGGGATTCCAGCAATGGCTGCCTTCAGGGCTGGATGGAACTCTTGGCTGTTTCAGCTAGAGGTGAGGTCCAGGTTCACCACTACCATGGGTTGGAGGTGAATTCTTCAAGTTGAAGATCTGTGTTCCCCAGGAACTTATGTGCAGATTCACCCAGAAGAATTTTCTGAGACCACAATGTACTGAACGGCCTAAAAACTATGGCTCAGAAGAGCCAATAAGGAGACTCTTGGTTAAGCCAGCCCCTTTCAGTATCCTGACCGTGAACCAATCCAACCCCAAAAACATGGAGAATAACGCAGACATCATTACATGACATTATCCCTATCCTTGCAGAACTGCTCAAGTCACAGTTTTCTTCCCAACTCTGCCGCATCTTCCCTGGGGAACGGCAAAGAAAGATTTAGAAATCTTTACGCTAATTACAGATTACAATTTCCATTTCTGATTGGCCTGCTGAATAATTAATCCAGAAAGCTCTTATTCTTACCAATAAAAGGCAATCCCAGACAAGCTGAAAATATCCGCTATTAAAATTAACTTCTTCATGGCCACAACCATTTTCCTAGGAGAAGGCAGTTCGGAATTTCACTGCATTTTTTTCTCTCCTGATGTTATACAAAAACAATCTGTTTCCATGCCTTGCAAAAAAAGAGAACCCCAGGCAATAAAGGAGAACCCCAGGCAAAAAAGAAGACAATAAAAAGCTGAATGCCAGGCAAAAAGAGAACACAAAGCAAAAAAAAGAGAACCTTGGGCAAAAACGGAGAACCCCAGGCAAAAAGGAGAACACTAAATAAAAAAGGAGAAACCCAGGGAAAAAGAGGAAAACCCCAGGTAAAAAGGAGAACCCCAAGCAAAAAAAGGAGAACCACAGGCAAAAAAGGAGAACCCCAGGCAATAAAGAAGACAATAAAAAGCTGAACACCAGGCAAAAAGAGAATACAAAGCAAAAAAGGAGAACCTCGGGCAAAAACGGAGAACCCCAGGCAAAACGGAGAACACTAAATGAAAAAGAAGAACCCCAGGTAAAAAGGAGAACCCCAAGCAAAAAAAGGAGAACCACAAGCAAAAAGGAAAACCTCAGGCAAAAAAGGGAGCCCCAGCCACAAAGGAGAACACCAAACGAAAAAGGAGAACTCCAGGCAAAACAGGAGAACCCCAGGCAAAAAAAGAGAACACCATTTGAAAAATGAAAACCCCTGGCAAAAGGAGAACCCTGAGCAAAAAGGAGAACCCAATCACAAAAGGAGAGCACCAAGTGAAAAAGGAGAACCCCAGACAAAATGGAGAGACCCAGGCAAAACAGGAGAACCTAGGCAAAAAAAGGTGAACCCCAGAGAATAAAGAGCAGAACACAAGGCAAAAAAGGAGAACACCAACCAAACAAGGAGAACCCCAGCAAAAAGAGAACCCCAGGTAAAAAAGGAGAACCCCAGGTAAAAGGAGAACCCCAGGCAAAAATGGAGAACACCAGGCAAAAAGGAGAACACCAATTAAAAAAGGAGATCCCTGGGCAAAAAGTGGAACCACAGGAAAAAAGATGTATCCAGGCAAAAAAGGAGTACCCCAGGCAAAAAGGAGAACCCCAGGCAAAAAGGAGAACCCCAGACAAAAAGGAGAATCCCAGGCAAAAAATGAGAACCTCAGGCAAAAAAAAAAGTGAACCCCAAGCAAAAAATAGAACCCCAGGCAAAAAAAGAGAACTCCAAGAAACAAAGGAGAATTCCAGGCAAAATGTAGAACCCCCAGCAAAATGGAAAGTAATCGCTATAAGTAATAAATACGTGTGTACTGCTGTCTGTTTATGGATTAAGGTTCAGGTTTTGCACCATTTCATAGAATAACGTTTCCAGCATTGCAGCCGATGAGTTCTAGTTATCTGAGCACCGGTTCACTCTAGAACGCAGTGCCAGGAAAGGCGCGTTCCGTGCATGCTTCTTGCACCACACGTGAATGTGCTGCCCTTGTGACACTTTCTCTGTTTCTCTCCTTCTCATTTTGCATGGCCAAAACTTCAAGCATTGCTATGGCATTATTTCTCTGAGTATCATCCACAAAATCCATCCAGGATTCAAACAAACATTTTTTCCAGGTGACAGCGCTCATGCAGCCTCAGTCACAATCAGCAAAGAAAGATCTCTGCTGGAAAGAATGATTGAAAATCCCATAGAGTATTGCAGGGCGTGTATAGGTGGGAGGGTTCAGGTAGGGAAAACAGGCACATGAAATGACATTGCGTCCCTTCTGTCCCTGACAAATTTGAATATTAAAAATTGAAACATTGTATGGTATTCAAATGAATTGTTGTTTGAAATGTTATCACTCCACGACGGTATCATTGAATACTCTGACAAATGAATTATCACCTTTTCAAATGAACGTTCAAACTATTTTTTACAGGTCTATGGGCTACCTAAAACAGAGCTAAAAATAACAAGATATAAAGAGAAGTCCAATTGTAACAAAATAACTATAGAAACATACAATTTCCTAATCGGCAGCTTTACAATGTATCTAAAACTAAAGCTTTGTTTATAGTTTAGAGTAAAGAGGGGTTTGAACCCTCAAACCCCCCATTGTGTGTCCCACTGGAGAAATTTCCCTTCACTTCCTGTTCTGGAGACACAACAGCAGGTTTGAGGTCTCTCCAAAGAGTGGTTAGATCCTATCATGGATGGTTTTCAGTGCAACAGGTGGATGGTTTCTGCTCACTTCATGTTCTATCAATGGTGACTAGGACCAGTGGAGTATTTAGGTTTTGTGCTGCCCTAGACAACACAAAAATCATCTGCCCCCACAGACACTGACCAACACAACCCTTATCTTCCGCCTCCCGAGGACCAACAACACTCCTTCCTCTCACCTGGGACAGCCTTCCACTAACCCCCCCAGTGATAGATTAACTCATTTCACAGCTCCGGACATCCCCGGGAACGAGAGTCAGGCTCTACATACACCATCAAGCAGCCCACAGCCTCTCTCAGATCCCACCTGGTTCCCATGGTGCGCCTGTCCCTTCTTACATCCCTTCTTCTGGGGGGAGGTGCTGCCCCCCTAAAAAATGCCACCCTAGGCAAGTGCCTTGTTTGCCTTGTGGTAAATACGCTCCTGACTAGGACTAATAGCGAATGACCCTCCCCAGCAGAATACAGTCCACAATAAAATCCTGACAACAATTTTAACCACTCCCAACGCTACAAAAAGTTTTGTTGTTAGTGTTTCTATCAAAGAGATTAAATAAGGAAAGTATATCACCAGTACACCAAGGATCTCCAGAACGGGTCCAAAGCTTTATTCAGAGATCACATCATAGTTACAAAAGCAATGTTTCGTAGCCTTGCAGGACCCCTTCATCAGATATGTGACATGGGTACATGCCAGATGACGGGGTCTTGTGAGGCTCCAAAAGGTTGCACTATGATGTGACTGCTGAATAAAGCTTTGGACCCGTTCTGGAGATCCTTGGTGTGCTGGTGACATACTTTCTGCTTTTAATGACTTTGGCTTCCAGCCGGTGGTCGCTCCACCACCCACTTACATCCACTACCATTTTTCAGGAACGTGCATTTAGAATATTGTGTTTGAACTCTATCATAAAGATGTCCAATCACTTACTGTCCCTTGGTCACCAAGACAGGAGGTGAAGGTAAAAAAGTACTGACAGACTGTGACCCTTCTCAGCTCTACCAAAAAAACTAAATTAAAAATGATCCAAATCTACTGAATGTATGGTTAGTCTCCGGGACCCAATAATGGTGGGTTTCAGGGGAGGACAGACAACTCATGGGGCCCCCGGGCAATAGGGGATCATGGGGCCCCTGTGTCCTTGCCCAAACTCAAAAAAGCCTATGAAAAAGGTACCAGGGGCATCTCATGGGGCCCCCTACTGACCCCGGGCCTTCGGGCAGTGCCCGAGTTTCCAAATGGTCAGTCTGCCCCTGTTGGGTTTGTTTTCACTGAAGGGATTGTAATTATTTCTGAGATAATAATAGAGTTGTGTCACCTTGTACATACTTAGCGGAGAGGCTCTTTAACGCCACAGACTGAGGATGTTCAGGAGTCCTCCAGACGCAATGGAAACCCAAGCGATGGGGAAACGTTACCGGGAACTGTGCCTGTTCATGTCACAAATATTGTCAGAGCTTAAGTGCTATCGACAAGCCGGAGACCTTCCATACCATTAGCCGGAGCCTTGCATTGATTTTCTCCTTTTAACAAGAAAATCTTCTCACTTTATAAAATCTTAACAGCGTCGAACGCCATCAGCTTCCTTATTTTTGGACAATTGTTTAGACGTGGAATTATCGAGTGTGGAAGCTTGCAGGATGTAGACAGTAAGTTCATTAAAAGACTGAGCACATTGGGTTCTTGGACGTCTTAAGCAAACACATCTCCAGGGCCAGGTATCCTCCAGATGCATCCATGCTTCTTGTATCTGTTGCTTTGTCTGATCATCATAGATATGATTTGGGATTTTGTTTTACTTCCATTTACAATGACAATGGTAAATAGGACAAATAGAGAGGGGAAATCTCCCTAAATACTAGATATTCAAATCCATCTCCACTTGATCCAAAACAAAAACAAACACTTTTGTCTTTAGTTATACTTTCATGCATTTCCTGCATTAAGGTAGAAAATGTCCCAGTATTTGCATCACCCCCTCACATACCTATGTACTTACCCAGTGGCGTCCCGAGGCAGGTGCGGGGGATGTGCGCCGCACTGGGTGACACCGACCGCACGGGGTGACACCTAACCCGCTTCATGGAAAGGTAAGTTGTAAAGAAAGCCAATGATCCCCGCAGGATGGATCCGATCCATCCAGCGGGGATCATCAGCTTGCTTTACAACTTACTTTTTCGTGGAGCGGGTCCGGTGTCACCCCGTATAGGGTGCATGCCAACGATCCCCTGCAGGATGGATGAGATCTGCAGATTGTGGAGCATAATGGATCCATTATCGATCCATTATGCTCAATCCGCAGATTCGATCCATCCTGCGGAGATCATCAGCATGCAACCTATACGGGGTGACTCCGGACCCGCTCCACGAAAAGGTAAGTTGTAAAGCAAGCTGACGATCCCTGCAGGATGGATCCGATCTGCGGACTGAGCATAATGGATCGGAGTCCGATCCATTATGCTCAATCCACAGATCCGATCCATTCTGCAGGGATCGTCGGAGGGGGTCCTGTGAGAAGAGAACAGTGGGTGGGGCCAGTCTTTGCTGTGGGTGTTTATGGACACACACAGCCCATCTCTGGAGCAAGTCCACACATCTGCCCTCATAGCATACAGTTTGCTATGAGGGTACACACAGAAGAGAAGGAGCAGACAGTGCTCGTGAGGGACCTCAGAAGAGAAGGAGCAGACAGTGTTGGTGGGGGACCTCAGAAGAGGAGGAGCAGACAGTGTTGGTGGGGGACCTCAGAAGAAGAGGAGCAGACAGTGCTCATGGGGGACCTCAGAAGAAGAGGAGCAGACAGTGCTCATGGGGGACCTCGGAAGAGGAGAAGCAGACAGTGCTGGTGGGGGACCTCAGAAGAGGAGAAGCAGACAGTGCTGGTGGAGGACCTCGGAAGAGGAGGAGCAGACAGTGCTGGTGGGGGACCTCAGAAGAGGAGGAGCAGACAGTGCTCATGGGGGACCTCAGAAGAAGAGGAGCAGACAGTGCTCATGGGGGACCTCGGAAGAGGAGGAGCAGACAGTGCTGGTGGAGGACCTCAGAAGAGGAGGAGCAGACAGTGCTGGTGGGGGACCTCAGAAGAGGAGGAGCAGACAGTGCTCATGGGGGACCTCAGAAGAGGAGGAGCAAGGTAAGTTTACCATATTTATTATTGAAAAAAAAAAAATTCTTTACACCCTCTTTAATTTCCATATCCTTCCAGAGAAGTGATTGGGTGTCCTGAAACGCGTAAAGAAATTCTGGCCTCTACAACAAGGTCTTATGGACTATTACTGTATATATAGGACTGAGAGTAATCTGTTGTAATGGGGCATTGGGATGGAAGCAAGTTATTTATGCTAAGTTGTTGCTTTTTAACCAATTACAAATAGGATGGTATTTTAACCCCTTGACGCCGATCACACGCAAATATAAATCCTCTCGGTGTCTGGGCCTTGACGCCAAGTGACCGCATATTTGCGTTCAATTAGAAATTACATACAGAGAGGAACAGAAGTATTTGAATACCCTGCGATTTTGCAAGTTCTCCCACTTAGAAATCATGGAGGGGTCTGAAATTCACATTGTAGGTGTATTCCCACTCTGAGAGACAGAATTTAAAAACAAATTCAAGAAATCACATTGTATGATTTTTAAAGAATGTATTTGTCTCGCACTGCTGAACAGAAGTATTTGAGAACACCTGAGAAACAGCAAGAATTCTGGCTCTCGAAGACCTGTTACTGTGCCTTTAAAAAGTCCACCTCTACTCCACTCATTAATCTAACTTAGTAGTACCTGTCTGAGCTCTTTAAAGACACCTGTCCACCCCACAGTCAGTCAGACGCCAACTACTACCATGGGCAAGACCAAAGAGCTATCAAAAGACACCAGAGACAAAATTGTGGACCTCCACAAGGCTGGAAAGGGCTACGGGGCAATTGCCAAGCAGCTTGGTGAAAATAGATCAACTGTTGGAGCAATTGTTAGGAAATGGAAGAGGCTAAAGACGACTGTCAGTCTCCCTCGGACTGGGGCTCCATGCAAGATGTCACCTCGTGGGGTATCACTGATGATAAGAAAAGTGAGGAATCAGCCCAGAACTACAAGGGAGGAGCTGGTCAATGACATGAAGAGAGCTGGGACCACAATTTCAAAGGTCACTGTCGGTAGAACACTACGCCGTCATGGTTTCAAATCATGCATTGCACGGAAGGTTCCCCTGCTCAAGTCATCACATGTCCAGGCCCGTCTGAGGTTTGCCAATGACCATCTGGATGATCCAGAGGAGGCATGGGAGAAAATCATGTGGTCAGATGAGACCAAAGTAGAACTTTTTGGTCTAAACTTCACTCGTCGTGTTTGGAGGAAAAAGAAGGATGAGTTGCATCCCAAGAACACCATCCCTACTGTGAAGCATGGGGGTGGTAACATCACGCTTTGGGGGTGCTTTCCTGTGAAGGGGACAGGACGACTGCACTGTTTAAGGAGAGGATGAATGGGGCCATTTATTGTGAGATTTTGAGCAACAACCTCCTTCCCTCAGTCAGAGCATTGAAGATGGGTCGTGGCTGGGTCTTCCAACATGACAACGACCCGAAGCCACAGTAAGAAGCATATCAAGGTTCTGGAGTGGCCTAGCCAGTCTCCACACCTAAGTCCAATAGAACATCTTTGGAGGGAGCTGAAACTCCGTGTTGCTCAGCGACAGCCCCGAAACCTGACAGATCTAGAGGAGATCGGTGTGGAGGAGTCGGCCAAAATCCCTGTTGCAGTGCAAACCTGGTCAAGAACTACAGAAAACGTCTGACCTCTGTAATTGCAGACAAAGGCTTCTGTACCAAATATTAACACGGATCTTCTCAGGGGTTCAAATACTTCTGTTCAGCCGTGCAAGACAAATACATTCTTTACAAATCATACAATGTGATTTCCTGAATTTTTTTTTTAATTCTGTCTCTCAGAGTGGGAATGCACCTACAATGTGAATGTCAGACCCCTCCATGATTTCTAAGTGGGAGAACTTGCAAAATCGCAGGGTGTTCAAATACTTCTGTTCCTCACTATATGTGCTGAGAGCGTGCGCCCTGCGAGCTCCCAGCACATATGTCCATGAGTCCCGGAAAGGTCCCGATCTCTCCTTTCGATTGGGACCTTTTCCGATCATGTGACCACCATGACGGTCGAATCATGGCGGTCACATGACCCTAAAACCCGTCCCCGCTTCCCGGCTTCTGAAACTCTTAAAGGGCCAGGAGGCGCCAGCGCCAAGAGGTTAAGAAAATAAAATATATCATAAATTATATATGTGCATACATGTAAAGACTTTTTTTTTAATACCACTATAGTCCAATGGGATATATGAAAAATACCAATGTATGTGAGTGTAGGAGGGTGCAGTTTGCTTTCTTTACTGCAGGTGGTGCTCAACCACAGCGGCATTGCAGAGTGATAGGAAGTCTAGAGGAACTTAGTTCCTCTATGGTTTACTTCAGTCATAGGGTGCAACTATCCAAGTGGATGCTGGTGCCCCATGTGCTTCTGGCAGCCATCTTGGGTCGGGCAGAGTCTGTTTAAGACCCTGTCTCCCTGGCTTGGCGCACATTTCATGTGTGGCAAAAGTAGGGACAGGTCACCCATCTGGCTGGGAAAGAGTTTAGCATCAGGGAGAGGTTCTGGAGGAGTAGGGGGAAGTACAGGGACACACCATCCTTTCTGGAAGCCTCCCCACTTGGGTATGGACCGGCTGGGCCATATTTCACCCATCAAGACAGATGCTGAGGCCTACTACTTCTGCACATTACTGTTACATGTTATGAGTCCCAGTTGGGTTGCCTTCCTGCCGTGTCTGTTCTGTGTTGCTGAAATTCAGTTGCAATCAGGGGCGGACTGACCATTCGAGCAATCGGGCACTGCCCGAGGGCCCGGGGTCAGTAGGGGGCCCCATGAAATGCCCCTGGTACCTTTCATTGGTTTTTCATAGGCTTTTTTGGGTGTGGCCGAGGACACAGGGGCCCCATGATCCCCTATTTCCCGAGGGCCCCATGAGTTTTCAGTCTGCCCCTGGTTGCAATATATTACTGTTACTCTGTATTGGAACTCTGGGTATTTTCTGAAACTGCACCATGATGCATCTACCCACATGTACAGTTAAATGGTATTATCCTAAACTTGAACATAGGCAAGGGTTAAAAAATGAAGAAGCTACATACTCAATAAGTGATTAAATCAGCTGCTGAAAGAACTTAAAATTGTATTAAAGGTTCGCCTTTAAAAAAAAAAAAATAAGAAGCATGTCATACTTTCCTGCTCTGTGTAATGGTTTTGCACAGAGCAGCCCTGATCCTCTGCTTCTTAGGTCCCCTGCTGGTGCTCCTGGCTTTTCCTCCATGACCAGTGTCCCCAATAGCAAGCTGCTTGCTCTGGGGGCACTAGTCCATGCTCACTCTCGAGCCTAAATCTATGCATCCTTAAAACACATAGAGCCGCGTATCGGACCCCTTCCCCATGCTCTCTCCTCACTGGCTGTGATTGACAGCAATGGGAGCCAATGGCTCTCGCTGCTGCCTGAGCCAATGAAGAGAGGGAGTCTCAGGATAGCTAAGGCTCTTGTGAACATTGCTGGATTGAGAGGGAGGTCAGGTGAGTATTGGGGGGGAGCAGCAAACAGAAGGCTTTTTAACATCATGCATGAAAGTAAAAAACATCCTGCCTTTACAACCACTGTTAACGCTGAAGATTTAATATCACTTTAAGGAGAACCCAAGTGGCCCATTGCCAAATGTTTCACAAAAAAAAAAAAAAAAAAAAAGTTTTTAGGTAAGGTTTAGAGGATGGAGCCAGTCAGGGGCGTCCATCATCAGAATGTGGCTTCTAAGCCAAAGGACCATTGAGGCTCAGTCCTAAAGATGGAGGACAACAAGAGAGAACAAAATACAGAAATGGATAAATCTTTCCAGTGGTGAATAGAAGAGTATGAGATGGAGGGTACAAGTCACCGTGGTGGGTGACAGATAACTCCGACTATTGGACTCTCACAGCTGGTGCTTCATCAAGGTTTTAATTACAACTATTTTCTGCTACAAACGGCCCGAGGACTCCGTCTCGTCCTTTCAGTTTATTTAACAGTCAGTCATCCATCTTGAAGACAATAACTTGTTGTGTTGTCCTTTGTGCCTTACAAACCCCAAAATAAAAGCTCTTATTGTCCCACGATCCCTAGTTCTCTCTGTGATCTGCAGAATCATCCTAGGAGCTGCCACCGATTATCTTCATATAGTCGCTGTTATGATTAGCAAGTGATAATTCATGGGATCCACATAAACACCAACCAGCCTACAAACAAAGAAATGAGACCGCAGATGACAGTCATCTTATAAGTATTCAATGTAGATGTTACCTTAAAGTGTTACTAAACCCCGGACCCCGCATTCACTATATCCGCTCTCCCCGGACCCCGCATTCACTATATCCGCTCTCCCCGGACCCCGCATTCACTATATCCGCTCTCCCCGGACCCCGCATTCACTATATCCGCTCTCCCCGGACCCAGCATTCACTATATCCGCTCTCCCCGGACCCCGCATTCACTATATCCGCTCTCCCCGGACCCCGCATTCACTATATCCGCTCTCCCCGGACCCCGCATTCACTATATCCGCTCTCCCCAGACCCCGCATTCACTATATCCGCTCTCCCCGGACCCAGCATTCACTATATCCGCTCTCTCCGGACCCCGCATTCACTATATCCGCTCTCCCTGGACCCCGCATTCACTATATTCGCTCTCCCCGGACCCCGCATTCACTATATCCGCTCTCCCCGGACCCAGCATTCACTATATCCGCTCTCTCCGGACCCCGCATTCACTATATCCGCTCTCCCCGGACCCCGCATTCACTATATCCGCTCTCCCCGGACCCCGCATTCACTATATCCGCTCTCCCCGGACCCCGCATTCACTATATCCGCTCTCCCCGGACCCAGCATTCACTATATCCGCTCTCCCCGGACCCCGCATTCACTATATCCGCTCTCCCCGGACCCAGCATTCACTATATCCGGTCTCCCGGGACCCCGCATTCACTATATCCGCTCTCCCCGGACCCCGCATTCACTATATCCGCTCTCCCCCGGACCCCGCATTCACTATATCCGCCCTCCCCGGACCCAGCATTCACTATATTCGCTCTCCCCCGGACCCCGCATTCACTATATCCGCTCTCCCCGGACCCTGCATTCACTATATTCGCTCTCCCCGGACCCCGCATTCACTATATCCGCTCTCCCCGGACCCTGCATTCACTATATCCGCTCTCCCGGGACCCTGCATTCACTATATCCTCTCTCCCCGGACTCCGCATTCACTATATCCGCTCTCCCCGGACCCCGCATTCACTATATCCGCTCTCCCCGGACCCCGCATTCACTATATCCGCTCTCCCCGGACCCCGCATTCACTATATCCGCACTCCCGGGACCCTGCATTCACTATATCCTCTCTCCCCGGACTCCGCATTCACTATATCCGCTCTCCCCGGACCCCGCATTCACTATATCCGGTCTCCCCGGACCCCGCATTCACTATATCCGCCCTCCCCGGACCCAGCATTCACTATATTCGCTCTCCCCGGACCCCGCATTCACTATATCCGCTCTCCCCGGACCCTGCATTCACTATATCCGCTCTCCCGGGACCCTGCATTCACTATATCCTCTCTCCCCGGACTCCGCATTCACTATATCCGCTCTCCCCGGACCCCGCATTCACTATATCCGGTCTCCCCGGACCCCGCATTCACTATATCCGGTCTCCCCGGACCCCGCATTCACTATATCCGCTCTCCCCGGACCCCGCATTCACTATATCCGCTCTCCCCGGACCCCGCATTCACTATATCAGCTCTTCCCGGACCCCGCATTCACTATATCAGCTCTCCCCGGACTCTGTATTCACTATATCCGGAGAGAAAGCCGCAGCAATGCTGCAGTTTCTGAGCTGTAGGAGAGAAAAACTTCCATATACAGAATATACAATGTCAGGATCCGCCCAGCTGCCCAATTGAAAGCTGGATGTGGCTCTCAGCATGCGGATGAGAGCCGACACCAGCTGCGCCCGAACCCTCTTCAGCCCGGTGATCCAGTGAGCGCTGGAGGGGCACGGTGGGGAGTGGTGACTGACAGTCACCGCTCTCTGTTCCATGCTGACTGAGAACTGAGCGATCAGTGGTCATGCGATCAGTGGTCATGTGATCACTCTTCTCAGGTTTAGAGCCACTAGGGACAGGAGGTGAGTTTGAATGTTTCTTTTTTTATATATATATAACCCAAACTTCTTCTTTAATGCAAGTAACTTTACACCACGTTTATTTATATCAGGTATTTATATAGTGCGGATGATTTATGCAGAGCTTTACATATATTGTATATTCATATCAGTCCCTGCCCTGAAGCTCAGTATGTGAATCATTTATGTATTTATACATGGTGATGATATCCACTCTTCATCGTCTCTTCTCAGGGGAGAATAAATTCAGTTCACCTAATCTTACCTCATAGAAGATCTCCTCCCTGCCTCTTCTTAATTTGGTTGTCCTTCTCTGCACCCTCTCCAGTCCTCCAATATACTATAATATATGTGTGAACTGGTGCCCAAAACTGAATTCCACATTCCATATTTTAATACAAGAAGGTATTTTGCTGGCTTTAGGGACTGCAGTTTGGCTTTTCATGCTATTAGGTCTATGGTCTAACACAGGGCTCGACAAATCCCAGGCACCAGGTCATAGTGGCAAATAGAAATTGCATCCTGGCGCATGGGTTCACACACTGCCTCCCGTTGACTTTTAATGCAAAATCGCATCCTATTGATTTCATTTCAAAATTGTGCCCCATTGACTGCAATGCAAAATTGTGTCCCATAGACTTTAATGCAAAATCACATCCCATAGACTTTAATGCAAAATCACATCCCATAGACTTCAATCCAAAATTGCATTCCAAAGTATGTGAACCTTTGGACTTAATAACTGGTTGACCCTCCTTTGGCAGCAATAACCTCCACCAAACGTTTCCTGTAGTTGCAGATCAGACCTGCACAACGATCTGGAGTCATTTTGGACCATTCCTCTTCACAAAACTGTTTCAGTGTAGCAATATTCTTGGGATGTCTGATGTGAATCACTCTCTTAAGGTCATGCCACAGCATTTCAATCGGGTTGAGGTCAGGACTCTGACTGGGCCACTCCAGAAGGCGTATTCTGTGCTGTTGCAGCCATTGTTTTGTTGAATTACTTGTATGCTTTGGGTCATTGTCCTGTTGCATCACCCATCCTCTGCGGAGCTTCAGTTGGCGGACAGATGGTCGTACTTTAGATTGGTTGCCAGAGGCGGACTGACCATTTCGAGCACTCGGGCACTGCCCAAGGGCCCGGGTCAGTAGGGGGCCCCATGAAATGCCCCTAGTACCTTTTTTATAGTTTTTTTGAGTGTGGGCAAGGACACAGGGGCCCCATGATCCCCTATTGCCCGGGCGCCCCATGAGTTGTCAGTCCGCCCCTGTTGGTTGCAAAAACCTTCTGCATGCAATTTCCTTCCTAAATACTTACCTGTGCCTGATCTGATCCAGAAATGTGCACGAGAGCAGCAGCTCTTCTGGCTCTCTCTCTCCTCATTGGATAAAGAGGCAGCAGCAGGAGCCACTGGTTCCTGCTGCTGTCAACCACAGCAAATGAGGACAGAGCAGGGGCAGGGCAGAGCTGCACTGTGTGTGTCAATGGACACACAAAGCTAGCTGCGGAGCAAGCTTGTACAAGTACCCCCATAGCAAGCTGGGGGTGGGGGAGCAGTCCAGAGTACCAGTGGGGGACCCCAGAAGAGGAGGATGAGGGCTGCTCTGTGCAAAACTATTAGACAGAGAAGCTAAATATAACATGTTTTTTATTTTTTAAAAAAATGCATTTTTAATCACTTTAACCTCGGGACCTTTTCCGATCATGTGACCGCTGTGACGGCGAATCACGGCGGTCACATGACCCTAAAACCCCGGCTTCTGAAACTCTTAAAAGGCCAGGAGGCGGGCGGAGTATTAGGGTTATGTGACCGCTGTGATTCGCTGTCACAAGATCGGAAGAGGTCCCGATCGAAAGGGGAGATTGGGACCTTTCCGTGAGTCGCGGACATATGTGCTGGGAGCGCGCAGGCTGCGTGCTCTCAGCACATACGTACTTTCAAATAAGCGGCCGCTCGGTGTCAAGGTCCAGATGCCGTGGGGCCTGCATATGTGCGCGCGATCGGCGTCAAGGGGCCAAGATTGAATCACAAAAACCACTGACGATGCACACAAATCACAACGCAAGAAGATTTCAGTTTAGTGCTGCCTAAAAAAAAAAAAGAAAAAGTCAATTCTGATTGGCTGCTGTGAGTTAGGGCGCTCGCCTGAAACCGAGAGAGAGAAGTATGCTCCTTCATAATCCTTAACCAAAATAAATGTCTCCATCATTATTTTAATAGTGTGTACAGACACTTATATAGTAAATAAAATAAAATGTAAAAAGCGCAGCCAAAGTTTCATGTAAACTCCCCAATATGTAGAGTAGCAGCAGGAAAGAACATACAATTATTTCCGATGGCCACAAAGCGCCCTTTCAGTCATTTCATATGGAATCCATTTTGCACATGCTGTTATTTTTCTCTCTCCCTTTTTTTTTTTTTTAAACATCCCAAGACACACACTGTAGCGTTATATCATCTAAAAACAACATACATTTCATTACTTGGCTGCGGCCCCAGAATCCCGAGCCCCTTCCATCAGCCGAGCCTGCGACGCAGACCGCTCCACATAAATTCCCACTAAGGTGTATCAATCAACATGAAATTCCTATTAGTTTGTCCCCCTCTGCTTCCTCTTGTCTGCTTGGAGAAATATGAATTTATCTCCTCTAAGAGATGTTTTTTCCTCTGTATCTCAGCGCCTAATCTCTTAAGTGCACGCGGGACGTTGACAAAGACACTATTTTACCTTCTTCTGCGGTGATCGACGGCCATGTTGTTCCACACAGCAACTTAAAGGGTTACTTCAGCTTTTCACAAAAAATGAAAAACGAACTCATAACATCTTGACTGTTGGACTTGCAGAATCTCGAGGCTAACACTTACCTACCCCCCTTTAAAACACCACCACCCCTTCAAAACCTTTCCCCCCAAATAAACACGCAACTCACTTTTTGGTGTAAAACCGGCCATAGCAGCCATTTATTTAACATAACTCAACATAAATATCTTACAGTAACTCAATTGATACCTGACAGTAAATTACCACCCGGGTCCAAGGTCTCTGAAGGCACCATTACTCCCATCACCAACTCGGCTGTATCTACTACCCAATGAAAGGCCCCCAGCCGCTACTACACCGCCTCGGGGACAATACTACCGTTACTTAACCCAGATACAGCCAAATGAACTCCCACATTACCAACATGACCTTTTATTGGGAAGGGACACCCATACCTACGATGGGCCCAACCCATAAATCCTCAACTTGTCACTCCACCACCGCCTTCAAAGACCCATCGACCCCTGCCAGCTGCCATGACAAACAAACAAACACTTCAGGACACAACAGCTATCCTGAACCTTGAACAAACACTATGAGCCCACATAAACAAACACCACGAACAACCACCAAACAGCAAAACAACACCGGAACAAACACAATGAAAAAACTATAACCAACACAACAAACAGACTACAAACCAACTTCAAGGCAGGAGGGCGGGAGAAACCACCTCCGTGATGGCACAAGCTCCGACTGACTCCGACAAGACACAACCCCCCTTTTCAAATCCTGCAAGACCACCCACAATGCTGCGTACACCAATCAAGTAAGTAACCACCCCCCATCCCCTTTTCCTTGCCTATGCTCCACCCAAATTACACTCTCCGCCTCGTCTACATGCCCCAGTCACGCTGGCCCTAGCTTATACTTCGCTCAGTCCAGGCCTTGACTTTCCTACCCCACTCCGGTTTCTGCTGCATGTATCTTATGTTATCCCCATTTCCCAACACCCTCTCCGGCTTTTAAGAGGTGCTTCGTGGTTGGCTGATTTTGGTGCCCAAGTACAAAGCCTTACCCTTATCCAGCCATGCTAGACCTCAGTCCTACCTGCTGAGGCCGACTCCTCCACCATCTTGTGCCCTGCTCGTTGCCATAGGCCTCCACATGACATTCCTGGCCATAGACCTTTATATCCTGTCTTTCCAGCCCCAGATCCAATCGCTGACAAATTCATGCAGACTCCACCTCCGAAACATCTAAAAAAAAATATGCACGTTCCTAACTCCAGAAACTACAAAGCAACTCATTTACTCCCTTATCATATCACGACTTGACTACTGCAACTCCCTCCTCGCCGGCCTACCCCAACACAGGCTATCCCCGCTTCAGTCTATCCTGAATTCTGCGGCCAGACTCACCCACCTTACCAACCGCTCCGTATCCGCCTCCCCCCTCTGCCAATCCCTCCACTGGCTTCCGATTGCCCAACACATAAAATTCAAAATATTAACATTGACGTACAAAGCAATTCATAACCCTGCCCCGAACTACATCACCGATCTGATATCCATCTACCACCCAAAATGCACTCTCCGCTCCTCACAAGACCTCCTACTCTCCAGTTCCATGGTCTCCTCCTCCCATGCCCGTCTCCAGGACTTCTCCAAGGCTTCCCCCATTCTCTGGAACTCACTACGCCAATCCATCAGACTGTCACCTACCCTCCTCACCTTTAGGCGCACCCTGAAAACCCATCTCTTCAGAGAAGCCTACCCCGCCCTCACCTAATTGCTGATCTCCTCCGCTCTTCCCACCACTCCATCCCCCACAGCTATTTCCTCCTGTACCACTCTCCCCTCCCTCCTAGATTGTAAGCTCCAAGGAGCAGGGCCCTCGAACCCCTCGTGTATTGTATTGTATTGTTACTGTACTGTCTCGTGTACTGTCTCCCATTATAATGTACAGCGCTGAGCAACTGTTGGCGCTAAATAAATCCTGTATAATAATAATAATATCCTGAAGAAGGAATGTCCACATAATAGATAGGTTCACTGCACTTTACTGATGTTGTTCAGGGAATGGCAAGACAGTCACATCGCAAGGACATACAATCCGGAGTCACTAGATATACACAATTAATCACATATAGTGGACGGTTCGCAGTAGTCACAGGTGAAAGCACATACAGCACCGTAACAACCCTCTCTTCAAAGTCTCCCCCAGGGCCATCAGTACTCAAAGGACTACAGACACCTCTGAAATGGGTACACCTCTCCCAGGATCCATCCAGGGAAGCAGTCTACAAGGATCTCCAGCCTGGCTTACAAGGCCATATGCAATCTGCCCTAACTCCTCTTCTTAAGGGACAGAATGGCTACAGCCGGCTCCTCCTACAAACAGGTCCATTCCACTCAGCCTCCTGCCCTGTCCAGGGAATTCATGTGTTGGCTACATGCTCACAGGTGTGAGGTGTTTGAGCTCCCATGCCCCAGGTCGGTGTGTGTCCCTGCCCACCTAGCTTATATATGGGAGCTGACTTACCCCTGACATCACTAAGGGAGGGCTGTACCCAGGGGCGGACTGACAACTTGTGGGGCCCCCGGGCAATAGGGGATCATGGGTCCCCTGTGTACTTGCCCACACTCAAACCACACCCAAAAAAGTCTATGAAGGGTACCAGGGGCATCTCATGGGGAGTGCCCAAATGGTCAGTCCGCCCCTGGGTGTACCTAAAAGAGGCCTAACACCCAGTGTCACTACCTGCCATACCAGACACTATTCTGGTACAAAGCCATCTTGTGGCAAAGTGATTAACTGCACCTGCCTATAGGATGGTTTAACGGTCTGGCAAAGGCAAGTTCTTATTGGTCAGGACTGACAACTCATGGGGCCCCCGGGCAATAGGGGATCATGGGGCCCTTGTGTCCTTGCCCAAACTCAAAAAAGCCTATGAAAAAGGTACCAGGGGCATTTCATGGGGCCTTCTATGACCCCAGGCCCTCGGGCAGTGCTTGTGTTTCCAAATGGTCAGTCCACCCCTGCTCTCGGGCGTAATTGATGTCTTTGTCCCCATTGGTGATCATTTTTACTGAGACTGAAATTATTGGGAAATTCCAAAATTTTAAGTTGGGTAAGAGGGAGTGCCTGGTGTCCAAAAAACATCTCACTTAATGATTTGATAAAATTGTTTATTGGAGATAAAAGTACACAAGTAGACAAACCATCAAGTGAGATGTTTTTGGACACCGGGAGCTCCTTCTTACTTACCCAAGTGTTTCCTACTGAAATGTCAATTTTGCCGTACCAGAAGGGCAGCAGCTTTAGTTCCCAATGTAGTCCTTTACCAGCACCCGCATTTTGGTAACAGCCCAATGGAAGTTATCTCTTCTATTCCCACCACATGGAGACCTGTCAACTATTAGTCTTTAGCACCGGTCCAGCACTGTCTCCCACCCATATCAAAATACTTGCTGAGAACTGTCACTTTGGAGAGACGTCATCTCACTTCTTTGTGTATCTACAACAGAAAGTAAAAGGAAATCTCTTGAAAGGGGCACAAGAGGCAAAACAAATTGATCCACAGTTTTATTCTACTCTGTCCAAAATTTTAAAAATAACGACTTTAGCACTTTTTTAAGCCCAGAATTTTTCCCCATGCACATACCAAAGCTCCATAAACTGCAATCAGTTTGTGACCCTCTTCCATCTGCAGTAATACAAAAGTCACAGAGCTTCACCCAAGCCTCATCTCTCAGAGAGATAACACTCCAGTGATGTACTCCCCCCTGCGGTAACCATTATCTCTCTGATGGAAAGCTTTCACAGCAACAGGAAGGCTTCATCTGCAATAATCCAGGAAGGTGATCCTTTTTGTTTGGCAATATATTTCACCTCGCCACTTGTGATAAAGAAGAGACTTTCACCTTAGGCTGAGCAGGAAAATATATGGCTTCCCACATGTTTATGTCAAGCGATCTATCAAACCAAATACGTTGAGGATTATGGGGTCGTTTTTCAAAGTTTTTTGCTCACTTTTGCAAAGAATGTCTTTTTCTGTCTTCCCACATGTGCAATAGTCAAAGCAGGGCTGATGCTTAAAAGAAAATGAAAATGAAAATATATTGTTGCCTCTAACAACCAAACAGAATTCTTGTATCATTTTCAAACTGGTGGTGCAGAAATGTCATTTGGAAGTTCAGAGGTTGGGGAATAAGACTTTTCGTCAATGTAGCATCAGACAAAATATAAAATTACAAAATTACAACCCTATATTTATGGGAATGCATTCTGCTTATTTACTAGAGATAAGTGACATCACCGAGACAATTTGTATCTATAATAACACAGTATATTCATACAATGCGCAGCCTATCCACTCACCAGAAACCAGTGATGTCACCAAGATGCATCATTATCATAGGAATGCAGCCTATCTATCCACTGGAGACCAGTGACATCACCAAGATGCTTCATATTCATCAGAACAGCCTATACATTCACTAAAGACCAGTGACATCACCAAGACCCTTCATATTCATGAGAACACAGCCTATCCATCACTAGGGACCAGTGACATCACCGAGACCCTTCATATTTATGAGAACACAGCCTATCCATCACTAGAGACCAGTGACATCACCGAGACTCTTCATATTAATGAGAACACAGCCTATCAATCACTAGAGACCAGTGACATCACCGAGACCCTTCATATTCATGAGAACACAGCCTATCCATTCACTAGAGATCAGGGACATCACCAAGACCCTTCATATTCATGAGAACACAGCCTATCCATTCACTAGAGACCAGTGACATCACCGAGAACTTCATATTCATGAGAACGCAGCCTATCCATTCACTAGAGACCAGTGACATCACCGAGACCCTTCATATTCATGAGAATGCAGCCTATCCATCACTAGAGACCAGTGACATCACCGAGACCCTTCATATTCATGAGAACGCAGCCTATCCATTCACTAGGGACCAGTGACATCACCGAGACCCTTCATATTCATGAGAACGCAGCCGATCCATTCACTAGAGACCAGTGACATCACCGAGAACCTTCATATTCATGAGAACGCAGCCTATCCATTCACTAGAGACCAGTGACATCACCGAGACCCTTCATATTCATGAGAACGCAGCCGATCCATTCACTAGAGACCAGTGACATCACCGAGAACCTTCATATTCATGAGAACGCAGCCTATCCATTCACTAGAGACCAGTGACATCACCAAAGCCCTTCATATTCATGAGAACACAGCCTATTCGATCACTAGAGACCAGTGACATCACCGAGACCTTCATATTCATGAGAACACAGCCTATCCATCACTAGAGACCAGTGACATCACCGAGACCCTTCATATTCATGAGAACACAGCCTTTCCACAACTAGAGATCAGTGACATCACCGAGACCCTTCATATTCATGAGAACACAGCCTATCCATCACTAGAGACCAGTGACATCACCGAGACCCTTCATATTCATGAGAACGCAGCCTATCCATTCACTAGAGAACAGTGACATCACCGAGACCCTTCATATTCATGAGAACACAGCCTATCCCATCACTAGAGACCAATGACATCACCGAGACCCTTCATATTCATGAGAACGCAGCCTATCCATCACTAGAGACCAGTGACATCACCGAGACCCTTCATATTCATGAGAACACAGCCTATCCAATCACTAGAGAACAGTGACATCACCGAGACCCTTCATATTCATGAGAACACAGCCTATCCAATCACTAGAGAACAGTGACATCACCGAGACCCTTCATATTCATGAGAACACAGCCTATCCAATCACTAGAGAACAGTGACATCACCGAGACCCTTCATATTCATGAGAATGCAGCCTATCCATTCACTAGAGACCAGTGACATCACCGAGACCCTTCATATTCATGAGAATGCAGCCTATCCATTCACTAGAGACCAATGACATCACAGAGACCCTTCATATTCATGAGAACACAGCCTATCCATTGCACTTGGTGAAGTAAGGTTTGGATGCAGCTGCTCGGCCATGGAAACCCATTCCATGAAGCTCTCTACACCCTGTTGTTGGGCTCATCTGAAGTCCAAGTTTGGCGGTCTTCAGCTATTGACTCTGCAGATAGTTGGCGACTTTTGCACACTGTGCGCTGACCCCCCCCCCCCCTGTGTCATTTTACGTGGCCTACCACTTGGTGGCTGAGTTGCTGTTGTTCCCAGTTGATTTCACTTTGTTATACTGCCACTAACAGTTGAGCTTGGAATATTTAGTACCAAGGAAATTTCAGAAAAGGAAACCTATCATGGTACCACGCTTGAATTCATAATTCATTTTTGTGTGTGTGAGTGTGCCCAGACATACACTCAAATACATAACAACAAAAACAAATCTGCTAGAGGCTATAAATGCAGTTAGAGTGAAAATGAGTGAGGACAGCAACTGTCATACTGTATATATATATATATATATATATATATATATATATATTATTCCCAGTCTCCCAGAGGAGAGATAGAAAGATTCCCAGCTGAACATTAATTCTCCCTGGTCCCCGTCAGATAATTGTTTATGAAAAGACAGATGAGGGTAATAATACCCACTGAAGGCCTTTGATGTATGTGGTGTTAATGGATTGGAATGATCGCTTGGTTAATAATAAGCGGGCGTATTTGTCAGGCCGGGCCGGGCCCGGGGGCCTTTGTATGCCTCATCCTCCAAGCGATATCATCGAGGCTTTATAAGGAGGGATTCGAGTGACAGGCCTCCCAGAGACAGACCTATGAATAAAAGAGTGACTGGTACCCAGACATAATTGAACTGCCAGCGAAATGGACATGATATCTTAATGGCGCAAGATAGAAGGCGAGTAATGAAGTCTGGGTGGAAGGATATAATGAACGCACACATCACAGGGTGACACGCGGTACCTGCTCCCGGACACTTCCTCTTCCCCAGCTGTTAAATGAGTGCACGCCAGTGATTTTTCTCCCATTTCTTATCAAATCACCTGCTGGTCTGCTGCACAGCTCCCGCAGGGAAATCTTAACACCCTTGTCAAGAGTCAGAGGCCGGGCACAGTGATGTGTGTAGAACAGATTTCACCGCGACGGCGAACGCTGTTTATGACGCGCCCTTGGATGAGAGAAGGATGCTGAAAACAAAAGAACAAGCTGTTTAAATTGAACATTTTCCATTTAGAGGAATCTCATGTTTTTCAGGTTACACATGGGTGCTCCCTGGGCAAAACGTGAAAACGCTGAATCATCACAGGACTCACAGAACACGGCCTACCCACTACCAAGTTTATATACAGTTGCAAGAAAAAGTATGTGAACCCCTTGGGATTACGTGGCGTTTTGCATGAATTGGGCATAAAATGTGCTCTGAACGTCATCTAAGTGACAACAATAGAAGAACACAGTCTGCTGAACATAATACTACACAAACATTAGATGTTAAATAAAGTGCATGCAGCGCTAGAATAAAATATAATTAATAATACACCTAAATTCACATATAAGTGAGAATCGTCCAAAAGTTTGATTATTCCATACATAAGGTGATGACGAGTGACATACATTTTCTTGCAACTGTAAATGGACTGGGAAGGGTTGGGGTGCAGAGGAAAAGCATAAAACCAGTCTACCAATCGGTAGAGTACTATAGGAAGTTAAAGACTATCTTTTCCTGTTTGCTCATCTCTTTTCTTTTTTGAATTTATATAATAAAAGAACAAATTTCAAGAAGTGGAAACTTCATTTATTTTTCAACATACTCCCCTGCTACATTTATACACTTATCCCAGCGTGTAACTATTGCCTGGAACACTTTGGCATAGAAAGATTTGTCAGTATGTCTGAACCTTCCTGGGACAACCTGCTTCACTTCGTCATCCTTGTGTTCAACGTTCCCACAGAAAGGTTCATCTCATGTGCAATTTCACGACAGGTTATGCGTCGATTATCCAGGATCAGGCGTTCCGTGCGCTGAATGTTCACAGGAATGACTGCTGTGGGCTGGGAACCACCATGGCCGGTATCATCACTGACGGACGGACGGCCATCTTTGAAATGTTTACACCATTCACATGTCTCACTGCGGTTTAGCGTAAGACATTTGAATGAAGCCTTCTGTAGATATCGGGTTTTACGCCTTCGTTCTCAAGAAACTTCATCACCACACCAGGGGCGGACTGACAACTCATGGGCCCCCCTGAACAATAGGGGATCATGGGGACCCTGTGTCCTCGCCCACACTCAAACCACTCCCAAAAAAGGCTATGAAAGATACCAGGGGCATCTCATGAGGCCCCCAACTGACCCCAGTGCCCGAGTGTCCGAATGGTCAGTCCACCCCTGCACCACACGGTGTTCCATGCACGCACTAACACTGCTGTCTGCCATCTTGATTAACGGTCTCTGGACTGGCCCTCGACATGTGCGAATAGGACACACTTGCCACTTACTACTACATGTAGTACCGCCACGACAGCAACCCTTTTCCTACCTGTAAAGGTCCTAGTTTGACTTGAATGCCCCTCGTATAGTGAAACAACGAAATTCATTCGTATTCATTCGGATGACATAATGTAATAGTTTGGGCCTTTTGTTATTGTTTGAAGCATCCGAAATAATGTAACAACAGAATGAATGAGTCAGAAATTTCGTTCCTTTCAATCTTTCGGATCCATTTTGCCTTTATTTTGCATTACCAATCAGGGGCGGACTGACAACTCATGGGGCCCCCGGGCAATAGGGGATCATGGGGCCCCTGTGTCCTTGCCCAAACTCAAAAAAGCCTATGAAAAAGGTACCAGGGGCATCTAATGGGGCCCCCTACTGACCCCGGGCCCTCGGGCAGTGCCAAAATGGTCAGTTCGCCCCTGTTACCAATTCATTATTATAAAAGATGCACCACGTATGAAATGGAAACAATGAAATAAATACAGTCAGGTATATAAGTGAAATATAAGATGATGGTTCCATTTTCCTACTTATTGTGTTTGGGTTGGATGGAGGTGGATCCATCAGAATATCCGAATCATAACATAATGAATGAATCTGAAATTATTTCATACCGTTTGTTCTTTTGGATATTGTCCAATCAGTGCATTCTATTTCTCTTTGTAAGTATAGCGCTACCCCCTTGAGGGCCGCTGGATTTTTGCTGGGTCCCCTTAAGCCCTGCACAGCCAGACAACGTGCATTTTCCACACTTTCTCTCAAAGTCAGTAAAACAGTCCTTGAGCTTGTTTTTGTTGTTTTTATTAGGGGTTAACAACTTGGATGGGGTCTAGGGGAATATGGGATGCCCAAGGAACTGTAGAATTTTTAGGTCAACTTCTTAGCAACAAAATGTACAAAAATGTAGACAAAAATCAGCAACAGCCTTAATAAGGAGCACTGAGTCCCCTTTGGTAGTCTGCTCAATCCCAGATGAGAACTAGTTGGGTATTGTACCTGATGGCCCTCTCTCTTCTGTGGCCCAAGGGGTGTAGAAGTACAGACACTGTCCTGTAGCTTGATGGGTTGCAGCCTTATGCTGGGTTGGCACCTTCCCTGCTGACTCTCCTAAGTAGGCTGCAGAGCAATGGAGATCCTTCTGTTCAGGTCCACCCTGTAGGTAGGCTCTTCTCTGCTAGGGCCCCCTTCCAGGTTCCATACACCAGCACCTTCCTTCAATCCATCTTCCACCTGACTCCAACAACTCTCCCGCTGATCATGCTCTCTCACATTTAAGGGTTGTCCTAGCCACCATGTCAGGCCTCCTGCCTGGGGATTGGCCAGGTTCCTTCAAACATGCAAATCCAGGCCTCCTCCCCTCCTACGCCTCTCTTCTAGAAAGTGCCAGAGCTTTCTAGAAGGGTGGGAGGGCTCCAGAAACCTGGACTCGTAGAGCTTACCAGCCTGTCCTGAGGTAACCTCAGTGCCTCACTCCCAGGCGGACTCTTCCCAGGCTTCTAGCAAACCTCTGAATCACAGACAAAATCCTGCCTAAACTTCAGGGCGTTACATCAGGAAGGAACATAATGATTGAATCCAAAATTAATTTTGTTCCATTTGTTCTTTCATCCAATCAGTGCATTCCATTTCTCTTCGTAACAAATGAGCATGACGAATGAATCCGAAATTAATTTTGTTTGATTCGTTCTTCGGATATCGGTTAATCAGCTCATTCCATTTATCTTTGTAACAAATGAACATGACGAATGAATCCAAAATTAATTTTGTCCTGTTCGTTCTCTCGGATATCGTTCAATCAGCTCATTCCATTTATCTTTGTAACAAATGAACATGACGAATGAACCCGAAATGAATTTTGTTTGATTCGTTCTTTTGGATATCGCCCAATCAGCTCATTCCATTTCTCTTTGTAACAAAGGAACGTGAGAACTGAATCAGAAATATTTTTTTTTCATTCGTTCTTTTGGATATCGCCCAATCAGCTCATTCCATTTCTCTTTGTAACAAAGGAACGTGAGAACTGAATCAGAAATATTTTTTTTTCATTCGTTCTTTCGGATATTGTCCAATCAGCTCATTCCATTTCTCTTTGTAACAAATGAACATGACAAATGAATCAGAAATTAATTTCCTTTGATTTGTTCTTTCGGATATTGCCCAATCAGGGGTGGACTGACCATTCGAATACTCGGGCACTGCCCGAGGGCCCGGGGTCAGTAGGGGGCCCCATGAGATGCCCCTGGTACCTTTTTATAGGCTTTTTTGGAGTGTGGGCAAGGACACAGCGGCCCCATGATCCCCAATTGCCCTGGGGCCCCATGAGTTGTCAGTCCGCCCCTGCGCCCAATCAGTTCATTCCATTTCAATTTGTAACAAATGGACATGACAAATGAATCTGAAATAATTTTGTATAATTCGTTCTTTCGGATATCGTTCAATCAGCTCATTCCATTGTTCTTTGTAACAAATAAACATGGCGAATGAATCCAAAATTAATTTTGTCCCATTCATTCTCTTAGATATTTTCCAATTACCGTAGCTTATTCTATTTCTCTTTGTAACAAATGAACATGACGAATGAATCCGAAATTAATTTTGTCCCATTCATTCTCTCGGATATCGTCCAATCAGCTCATTCCATTTCTCTTTGTAATGAATGAATTTGAAATTAATTTCGTTCCACGGTTTTGCATCACTACAGTGACCTCTTCCCATGTCACCATTTTACATTTTCAATGCAGGCCTGTAGATTACCCTTCATACTGGCACTCCACTAACACTTCAGCGGCAGGGGGCCTTCACATACTATATCTTTACTTGGGACGGGGGGCATCCAGGAACCCCTTTAAATGTATCAAAAGCCTCCATACTAAGAAGAACACGTCTAGAACAACACAATATACATGAGCAAAGAATGATCCGGTGCCAATAAACTGATTCCTTCATCTGATGCCCATTGAGATACCATCTTGAAGGTGTGCCCATATAGACGCAGGTTAGAGCCAGGGGCGGACTGACAACTCATGGGGCTCCCTGGGCAATAGGGGATCATGGGGGCCCCTGTATCCTCACCCACACTCAAACCACACCCAAAAAAGCCTATGAAAGGTACCAGGGGCATCTCATGGGGCCCCCAGGCAATAGGGGATCATTCGGCCCCTGTGTCCTCACCCACACTCAAACCACACCCAAAAAAGCCTATGAAAAAAGCCTATGAAAGGTACCAGGGGCATCTCATGGGGCCCCCAGGCAATAGGGGATCATACAGCCCCTGTGTCCTCACCCACACTCAAACCACACCCAAAAAAGCCTATGAAAAAAGCCTA
>NW_028319862.1:412500-425000 GCF_062004578.1 Staurois parvus
GTCGTTGGTTCGAATCCCAACCACAGCAACACCTCCCTTGAGTTTGCATGTTCCCCCATGTGCTTGCCTGGGTTTCCTCCAGGTATGTCACATTTACCAGCCTCTTCCTTTCCTGAATGAACACAAGTGATCAGTATCAATCACTCACTGTGTTCATTCATAACTGTTTTTTTTTTTTTCTTTTTGAGGGTTGGCTGTATGGGCCCCGTGGTTTCCAACAGCAGCCCTGAAGACATCTACAGGTCACCAGAATCATACAGTAAGGAGATTTTATCAAATATAGGCAGCACAGTGGCTAAGTGGTTAGCACATCTGCCCGGCAGTACGAGGGTTGTCAGTTAAAATCCCAACCACGGCAGCACCTGCATGGAGTTTGCATGTTCTCCCTGCGTGGGTTTCCTCCGGGCACTCCGGCTTCCTCCCACACTCCAAAGACATGCTGGGAGGTTAATTGGCTCCTGTCTAAATGGGCCCCAGTATGTGTATGTATGAATGTGAGTTAGGGACCTTTGATTGTATGCTCCTCGGGGGCGGGGACTGATGTGAATGTACAATATATATGTAATGTGCTGCGTACATTGATGGCGATATATAAGTATCTGAAATAAAAATACCCCCCCCCAAAAAAATATTGAGCACCAATCAGCATGCTTCCCCCCAAAGAAAAAAAAATCACCCTTCCACCTCACATGATACCACAGCGCCTGGGGCAGCCGCCCCTCCTGCCCACTACAAGTCCCACCATTTCCTGGCAGGATCAGGCCCAGCACCCCAATCCATCCTGAGCTCCAGCTGTCCTATATCGGCCAGGGCATTATATATATGTGTGGAACCACAAGTCCCAGCATATTCTGACACCCAATCCATGTATCCCCCCTGACACCCCTATAGGGTCATGCCGGTCCCTGTATTCCCCCACCAGCAGCTGTCGGTGCTCTATAACGCTCAGCATGCCGCCCCATACACCGCAGCCAAGCCCAAACGTGGACGGAACTACAGCTCCCAGCATGCTCCGCTCGTACTGGCAGGGTCGACACCACGTGATTCGCAGCCGGAAGATGTCGTGTGACGTCAGAGGGAAGATGGCGGCGTCCATGAAGTGAGAGGGCAGAGCGGGCGCAGGATGAGAGGTATGAGGGGGGTCCTCGGGGGGGGTGTACACAGGGGGCAGTGTCACCGGCATATCTCCTTCATTGTGACCAGGACTTCCCACAGAACTGAACGGCAGGCTGTAGTAAAGAGACCCTGTCATGTCCTGTAGTAGAAGGGTAGAAGTCTCACTCCTCTGGTCTCCAACCCCCCTTCCACACCTGTGCACCAGCTCTGTGCTCGCCCCCCAGCCTGGTGATGGTTCCTTCCACCTGCTGGTCTGGTAGTGAGTGGCAGATGGAACCATGTCACCCCAGGAGGGGGACACCCCGATCCCAACCGAGGGCATAACATTTTTAGTTTTGGATGGAGTGGAGAGGGATCAGACCCCCTGCCAGGTTATTGCAGTCTGTGTCCCCATTAGGGAAATTCACCCTCTTTATCAAGTGAAAGTAAAAGAAAATGCCAAATTTTGGGTTGTCACCAGAACAGGAATAGAAAGGAAATCTTCCAATGGAGATGCTGCTAGAGATTTCCCTTTACTTCCTGTCCCATTGGGGAGATTTCCCTTTACTTCCTGTCCCATTGGGGAGATTTCCCTTTACTTCCTGTCCCATTGGGGAGATTTCCCTTTACTTCCTGTCCCATTGGGGAGATTTCCCTTTACTTCCTGTCCCATTGGGGAGATTTCACTTCCTGTCCCATTGGGGAGATTTCACTTCCTGTCCCATTGGGGAGATTTCACTTCCTGTCCCATTGGGCAGATTTCCCTTCATTTCCAGTCCCATAATGAAGACTTCCCTTCATTTTCAGTCCCATTGGGGAGATTTCTCTTTACTTCCTTTCCCATAAGGAAGATTTCCCTTCACTTCCTGTCCCATTGAGATGTCCCTTTACTTAATGTCCCATTGGGGAGATTTCCCTTTAATTCCTGTCCCATTTTGGAGATTTCACTACTTGTCCCATTGGGGAGATTTCCCTTCACTACCTGCCCCATTGGGGAGATTTCCCTTCACTACCTGCCCCATTGGGGAGATTTCCCTTCACTACATGCCCCATTGGGGAGATTTCCCTTCACTACATGTCCCATTGGGGAGATTTCCCTTCACTACATGTCCCATTGGGGAGATTTCCCTTCACTACATGTCCCATTGGGGAGATTTCCCTTTAATTCCTGTCCCATTTTGGAGATTTCACTACTTGTCCCATTGGGGAGATTTCCCTTCACTACCTGCCCCATTGGGGAGATTTCCCTTCACTACCTGCCCCATTGGGGAGATTTCCCTTCACTACCTGTCAAATTGGGGAGGTTTCCCTTCACTACCTGCCCCATTGGGGAGATTTCCCTTCACTACCTGTCAAATTGGGGAGGTTTCCCTTCACTACCTGCCCCATTGGGGAGGTTTCCCTTCACTACCTGCCCCATTGGGGAGATTTCCCTTCACTACCTGCCCCATTGGGGAGGTTTCCCTTCACTACCTGTCCCATTGGGGAGGTTTCCCTTCAATACCTGTCCCATTGGGGGGGGGGGGGGGGGGGTTCCCTTCACTACCTGTCCCATTGGGGGGATTTCCCTTTACTTCCTGTCCCATAAAGAAGACTTCCCTTTACTTCCTGTCCCATTGTGGAAATTTCCTTTCACTTCCTGTCCCATTGAGGAGATTTACCTTTATTTTATGTTCCATTTTGGAGATTTCACTTCCTGTCCCATAGGGGAGATTTCCCTTGACTTCTGGTCCCATAGGGGAGATTTTCCTTGACTTCTGGTCCCATAGGGGAGATTTCCCTTGACTTCTGGTCCCATAGGGGAGATTTCCCTTGACTTCTGGTCCCATAGGGGAGATTTCCCTTGACTTCTGGTCCCATAGGGGAGATTTCCCTTGACTTCTGGTCCCATAGGGGAGATTTCCCTTGACTTCTGGTCCCATAGGGGAGATTTCCCTTGACGTCTGGTCCCATAGGGGAGGTTTCCCTTGACTTCTGGTCCCATAGGGGAGATTTCCCTTGACGTCTGGTCCCATAGGGGAGATTTCCCTTGACTTCTGGTCCCATAGGGGAGATTTCCCTTGACTTCTGGTCCCATAGGGGAGATTTCCCTTGACTTCTGGTCCCATAGGGGAGATTTCCCTTGACTTCTGGTCCCATAGGGGAGATTTCCCTTGACTTCTGGTCCCATAGGGGAGATTTCCCTTGACTTCTGGTCCCATAGGGGAGATTTCCCTTGACTTCTGGTCCCATAGGGGAGATTTCCCTTGACTTCTGGTCCCATAGGGGAGATTTCCCTTGACTTCTGGTCCCATAGGGGAGATTTCCCTTGACTTCTGGTCCCATAGGGGAGGTTTCCCTTGACTTCTGGTCCCATAGGGGAGGTTTCCCTTGACGTCTGGTCCCATAGGGGAGGTTTCCCTTGACGTCTGGTCCCATAGGGGAGGTTTCCCTTGACGTCTGGTCCCATAGGGGAGATTTCCCTTGACTTCTGGTCCCATAGGGGAGATTTCCCTTGACTTCTGGTCCCATAGGGGAGATTTCCCTTGACTTCTGGTCCCATAGGGGAGATTTCCCTTGACTTCTGGTCCCATAGGGGAGATTTCCCTTGACTTCTGGTCCCATAGGGGAGATTTCCCTTGACTTCTGGTCCCATAGGGGAGATTTCCCTTGACTTCTGGTCCCATAGGGGAGATTTCCCTTGACTTCTGGTCCCATAGGGGAGATTTCCCTTGACTTCTGGTCCCATAGGGGAGATTTCCCTTGACTTCTGGTCCCATAGGGGAGATTTCCCTTGACTTCTGGTCCCATAGGGGAGATTTCCCTTGACTTCTGGTCCCATAGGGGAGATTTCCCTTGACTTCTGGTCCCATAGGGGAGATTTCCCTTGACTTCTGGTCCCATAGGGGAGATTTCCCTTGACTTCTGGTCCCATAGGGGAGATTTCCCTTGACTTCTGGTCCCATAGGGGAGATTTCCCTTGACTTCTGGTCCCATAGGGGAGATTTCCCTTGACTTCTGGTCCCATAGGGGAGATTTCCCTTGACTTCTGGTCCCATAGGGGAGATTTCCCTTGACTTCTGGTCCCATAGGGGAGATTTCCCTTGACTTCTGGTCCCATAGGGGAGATTTCCCTTGACTTCTGGTCCCATAGGGGAGATTTCCCTTGACTTCTGGTCCCATAGGGGAGATTTCCCTTGACTTCCTGTTCCATAGGAGAGATTTCCCTTGACTTCCAGTTTCTTAGGAGAGATTTCCCTTTAATTCCTGTCCCATTTTGGAGATTTCACTTCACTACCTGTCCATCTATATTACATAAGGGGGGATATGATCACCATGTATAATACATAAGGGGGGGATATGATCACCATGTATAATACATAAGGGGGATATGATCTCCATGTATAATACATAAGGGGGGATATGATCTCCATGTATAATACATAAGGGGGGATATGATCTCCATGTATAATACATAAGGGGGGATATGCTCACCATGTATAATACATAAGGGGGGATATGATCTCCATGTATAATACATAAGGGGGATATGATCTCCATGTATAATACATAAGGGGGATATGATCTCCATGTATAATACATAAGGGGGGATATGATCACCATGTATAATACATAAGGGGGGATATGCTCACCATGTATAATACATAAGGGGGGATATGCTCACCATGTATAATACATAAGGGGGGATATGATCTCCATGTATAATACATAAGGGGGGATACGATCTCCATGTATAATACATAAGGGGGGATACGATCTCCATGTATAATACATAAGGGGGGATATGATCTCCATGTATAATACATAAGGGGGGGGGATATGATCTCCATGTATAATACATAAGGGGGGATATGATCTCCATGTATAATACATAAGGGGGGATATGATCTCCATGTATAATACATAAGGGGGGATATGATCTCCATGTATAATACATAAGGGGGGATATGATCTCCATGTATAATACATAAGGGGGGATATGATCTCCATGTATAATACATAAGGGGGATATGATCTCCATGTATAATACATAAGGGGGGATATGATCCCCATGTATAATACATAAGGGGGGATATGATCTCCATGTATAATACATAAGGGGGATATGATCTCCATGTATAATACATAAGGGGGGATATGATCTCCATGTATAATACATAAGGGGGGATATGATCTCCATGTATAATACATAAGGGGGTGAAAGTGTCCGGACTGGAAGTGGTAACACGTTCACATCTAGGCTTTTTATTTTAGCTGCTGCGTTTTTGGAAAGGGTCAGGGAATTATAAAAGCAAAAAGCAGCATTTTTACTACAATGTAGCATGTAGTGTGTTTTTGCCGCAGTTTGCGTTTTTTTTTTTTTTTTTATACCCAACAACAAAAACATGTCCCCTTTAACCACTTCCCATCCAGCCCATGTACTTAAACGGCGCCCACTTTTTACAGCCAGTGTGCACTCCCTGGGAGCGCGCGGCACCGTGTTCCGGTGCCCTCTGGATCCGGTCTCCTCTGGACGCAGCAGAACACGGATCGCTGTACGGAACCTCTGTGTGACCAAACAAAAAAAAACACTAGAAGAAACATGGCAAACAAAATGTAAAATGCATTGGTGTGAACCAAACCTAAAAACACGGCTTGCCTTTTTCTTTTTTTAGCTCTGCTTCTCGCATTCCACCCGGCGCACAATCGGCGAGGCCGAGCCCCATAAACCTCCGCTCGTTTTTATTGGCACTCAGCATGTAAAGCCGCCAAGACGGCACAAAGATGGAAACTCTTAGAAATCGTCACTTGCGCTCGTTCGGCTCGGGAAAACGAAGCAACCCCGCGGCTAATCTGCTGCGGCCGTAAAAACTGCTTATATACTTTCCTTCTTCCTGTAAACCCGCGGCGAGCGCTGGAAATATTCCTGCCAGATCATACTTACCACGGCCTTAAATCCGCGCTTTATGGAGCCGCCGCTTTACCAGCTCCGCCGCTCTTTTATGGTGTGACAGCTGCGCCATTAAACCTGCTTTTTTTTTTTTCCCTCCCCTGTAAGTGGAAACGTGGAACTTTAATACCAACAAGTTGTAGGTTTATAAAATAATAAAAACATATTTTTCTTGTGTTTCTGTTTTGCGATGTTTTCGATGCGGCGTCGCGTCTGCGTGTGATGGAGGTGCCAATGTACTAGTTATAGGGAGCAGATAATTGAACGGGAAGCCTGCTTGGCAACAGGGAGGAAAGGAGGTTTCTGCTCATGTCGGGGGGATGGGGAAGCCTTTGCGCCCAACGTGCCAAGTTTCGTTTTTCTGGTTGTGATGTTGCATTTATGTCTGTCGGTTCTCACACGTTCACCCTGGATTTACTTCTGAGGTATGGGCCCCTTATTGCTTGGGATTGAAGCATGCCATGATACGTTGTGACGCAGTGTGAGGAAGACATCGCAGATTTTGTAGAGGTCACAAATGTGTGAATTGGAAATGGGAGTGATTTCATACAGACTGTTCATTCTGTACTTATTTCTCTACAGACCCATTCACACTAGGTAATGCACATCGCCTGGATATAGTGAATGCGGGGTCTGGGGAGAGCGGATATAGTGAATGCGGGGTCTGGGGAGAGCGGATATAGTCAATGCGGGGTCCGGGGAGAGCGGATATAGTGAATGCGGGGTCCGGGGAGAGCGGATATAGTGAATGCAGGGTCCGGGGAGACCAGATATAGTGAATGCGGGGTCCGGGGAGAGCGGATATAGTGAATGCGGGGTCCGGGGAGAGCGGCTACAGTGAATGCGGGGTCCGGGGAGAGCGGATATAGTGAATGCGGGGTCCGGGGAGAGCGGATATAGTGAATGCAGGGTCCGGGGAGACCAGATATAGTGAATGCGGGGTCCGGGGAGAGCGGATATAGTGAATGCGGGGTCCGGGGAGAGCGGCTACAGTGAATGCGGGGTCCGGGGAGAGCGGATATAGTGAATGCAGGGTCCGGGGAGAGCGGATATAGTGAATGCGGGGTCCGGGGAGAGCGGATATAGTGAATGCAGGGTCCGGGCAGACCGGATATAGTGAATGCGGGGTCTGGGGAGAGCGGATATAGTGAATGCGGGGTCCGGGGAGAGCGGATATAGTGAATGCGGGGTCCGGGGAGAGCGGATATAGTGAATGCGGGGTCCGGGGAGAGCGGATATAGTGAATGCGGGGTCCGGGGAGAGCGGATATAGTGAATGCGGGGTCCGGGGAGAGCGGATATAGTGAATGCGGGGTCCGGGGAGAGCGGATATAGTGAATGCGGGGTCCGGGGAGAGTGGATATAGTGAATGCGGGGTCCGGGGAGAGCGGATATAGTGAATGCGGGGTCCGGGGAGAGCGGATATAGTGAATGCGGGGTCCGGGGAGAGCGGATATAGTGAATGTGGGGTCTGGGGAGAGCGGATATAGTGAATGCGGGGTCCGGGGAGAGCGGATATAGTGAATGCGGGGTCCGGGGAGAGCGGATATAGTGAATGTGGGGTCTGGGGAGAGCGGATATAGTGAATGCGGGGTCCGGGGAGAGCGGATATAGTGAATGCGGGGTCTGGGGAGAGCGGATATAGTGAATGCAGGCTTTGGGGAGACCGCATAGATGATAGCCCCGGGTGTCCATTAGGAGGGTAGCCCCGGGTGTCCATTAGGAGGGTAGCCCCGGGTGTCCATTAGGAGGGTAGCCCCGGGTGTCCATTAGGAGGGTAGCCCCGGGTGTCCATTAGGAGGGTAGCCCCGGGTGTCCATTAGGAGGGTAGCCCCGGGTGTCCATTAGGAGGGTAGCCCCGGGTGTCCATTAGGAGGGTAGCCCCGGGTGTCCATTTGGAGGGTAGCCCCGGGTGTCCATTTGGAGGGTAGCCCCGGGTGTCCATTTGGAGGGTAGCCCCGGGTGTCCATTTGGAGGGTAGCCCCGGGTGTCCATTTGGAGGGTAGCCCCGGGTGTCCATTTGGAGGGTAGCCCCGGGTGTCCATTTGGAGGGTAGCCCCGGGTGTCCATTTGGAGGGTAGCCCCGGGTGTCCATTTGGAGGGTAGCCCCGGGTGTCCATTTGGAGGGTAGCCCCGGGTGTCCATTTGGAGGGTAGCCCCGGGTGTCCATTTGGAGGGTAGCCCCGGGTGTCCATTAGGAGGGTAGCCCCGGGTGTCCATTAGGAGGGTAGCCCCGGGTGTCCATTAGGAGGGTAGCCCCGGGTGTCCATTTGGAGGGTAGCCCCGGGTGTCCATTTGGAGGGTAGCCCCGGGTGTCCATTTGGAGGGTAGCCCCGGGTGTCCATTTGGAGGGTAGCCCCGGGTGTCCATTTGGAGGGTAGCCCCGGGTGTCCATTTGGAGGGTAGCCCCGGGTGTCCATTTGGAGGGTAGCCCCGGGTGTCCATTTGGAGGGTAGCCCCGGGTGTCCATTTGGAGGGTAGCCCCGGGTGTCCATTTGGAGGGTAGCCCCGGGTGTCCATTTGGAGGGTAGCCCCGGGTGTCCATTAGGAGGGTAGCCCCGGGTGTCCATTAGGAGGGTAGCCCCGGGTGTCCATTAGGAGGGTAGCCCCGGGTGTCCATTTGGAGGGTAGCCCCGGGTGTCCATTTGGAGGGTAGCCCCGGGTGTCCATTTGGAGGGTAGCCCCGGGTGTCCATTTGGAGGGTAGCCCCGGGTGTCCATTTGGAGGGTAGCCCCGGGTGTGTATTTGGAGGGTAGCCCCGGGTGACCATTAGGAGGGTAGCCCCGGGTGTCCATTGGAGGGTGCATGTGAGCCACCTAACCTGAGCTAGAGAGCTTTTTGAATAATTGTGGTCCTTCCCTTTATCACTCTGTATCAATAATGATGGAAGTCCCGGCACCTCTTGGATGTTTCCTCTTTGTCCTTCAAATAGACTGCCTTACCGAAAAGCACGTTAATGCCCGGTAGTCCACCACAATATCATGAATGGACTCTCCTAGTTCTTCTTTTTTTTTTTTTATATTTAATATTTTATTTTTCGATTACCATTTCATACATACAAAAGTTAATAAAACAGACGTATAAGTATAAATATTCTCAGTTTCGTATGTCCTAAAAACATTGCTGCTCATCTATTATTTTTTTCCTCCCAGCCTACTTCCCAAACCTCCCCATCCCCCCCCCCCTCGGCCCTAATTATGCATTTTAATAATTCCTGTTCTGAACTTGATATTACGCTAATAGTACAGTTATTACACATATTCTAGGTATAGGTTTGATTGTTAAAATTTTTCCCACCTCATAGTTCACTTCAGCACTTCCGCTCCTCATTTTGTCAGTGCTCTGTATATTCTGGAATATAATCCAAGCCGCAGTCGGCAGTTACACCGACCTCCATGATCTGTCTGTCTCCCAGTTTCCCTCCCGATCTGGAGTTCTAGGGCATTCCTGGTCAGGGCAAATGACCGGAGTTCCTCCTACAACTGCATCCGGACAGGGGTGCCCACTCACTGCACTCAGGGCAAATGACCGGAGTTCCTCCTAAAACTGCATCCGGACAGGGGTGCCCACTCACTGCACTCAGGGCAAATGACCGGAGTTCCTCCTAAAACTGCATCCGGACAGGGGTGCCCACTCACTGCACTCAGGGCAAATGACCGGAGTTCCTCCTAAAACTGCATCCGGACAGGGGTACCCACACACTGCACTCAGGGCAAATGACCGGAGTTCCTCCTAAAACTGCATCCGGACAGGGGTACCCACACACTGCACTCAGAG
Source organism: Staurois parvus (assembly GCF_062004578.1). Classification (NCBI taxonomy): domain Eukaryota; kingdom Metazoa; phylum Chordata; class Amphibia; order Anura; family Ranidae; genus Staurois; species Staurois parvus. The sequence goes on from NW_028319862.1 coordinate 422,302, forward strand.
CAAATGACCGGAGTTCCTCCTAAAACTGCATCTGGACAGGGGTGCCCACAAACTGCACTCAGGGCAAATGACCGGAGTTCCTCCTAAAACTGCATCCGGACAGGGGTGCCCACTCACTGCACTCAGGGCAAATGACCGGAGATCCTCCTAAAACTGCATCCGGACAGGGGTGCCCACTCACTGCACTCAGGGCAAATGACCGGAGTTCCTCCTAAAACTGCATCCGGACAGGGGTGCCCACTCACTGCACTCAGGGCAAATGACCGGAGTTCCTCCTAAAACTGCATCCGGACAGGGGTGCCCACACACTGCACTCAGAGCAAATGACCGGAGCTCCTCCTAAAACTGCATCCGGACAGGGGTACCCACACACTGCACTCAGAGCAAATGACCGGAGCTCCTCCTAAAACTGCATCCGAACAGGGGTGCCCACAAACTGCACTCAGGGCAAATGACCGGAGTTCCTCCTAAAACTGCATCCGGACAGGGGTGCCCACTCACTGCACTCAGGGCAAATGACCGGAGATCCTCCTAAAACTGCATCCGGACAGGGTTGCCCACTCACTGCACTCAGGGCAAATGACCGGAGTTCCTCCTAAAACTGCATCCGGACAGGGTGCCCACACACTGCACTCAGGGCAAATGACCGGAGTTCCTCCTAAAACTGCATCCGGACAGGGGTGCCCACACACTGCACTCAGAGCAAATGACCGGAGCTCCTCCTAAAACTGCATCCGGACAGGGGTACCCACACACTGCACTCAGAGCAAATGACCGGAGCTCCTCCTAAAACTGCATCCGAACAGGGGTGCCCACAAACTGCACTCAGGGCAAATGACCGGAGTTCCTCCTAAAACTGCATCCGGACAGGGGTGCCCACTCACTGCACTCAGGGCAAATGACCGGAGATCCTCCTAAAACTGCATCCGGACAGGGTTGCCCACTCACTGCACTCAGGGCAAATGACCGGAGTTCCTCCTAAAACTGCATCCGGACAGGGTGCCCACACACTGCACTCAGGGCAAATGACCGGAGTTCCTCCTAAAACTGCATCCGGACAGGGGTACCCACACACTGCACTCAGAGCAAATGACCGGAGTTCCTCTTAAAACTGCATCCGGACAGGGGTACCCACACACTGCACTCAGAGCAAATGACCGGAGTTCCTCCTAAAACTGCATCCGGACAGGGGTGCCCACTCACTGCACTCAGGGCAAATGACCGGAGATCCTCCTAAAACTGCATCCGGACAGGGGTGCCCACACACTGCACTCAGGGCAAATGACCGGAGATCCTCCTAAAACTGCATCCGGACAGGGGTACCCACACACTGCACTCAGGGCAAATGACCGGAGTTCCTCCTAAAACTGCATCCGGACAGGGGTGCCCACTCACTGCACTCAGGGCAAATGACCGGAGTTCCTCCTAAAACTGCATCCGGACAGGGGTGCCCACTCACTGCAATGCTTTGCTCTGAAGCTGCGGCAAAGATGATCTCCCCCGTTACATTCGGGGGGCAGTAGCGCCTCTGAGTGTGACCCATGTAAGTGAATAGTGACTCCCCAACTCCCCTGCAAGGCACGTGGTGCATCATTGACAGGGTTTGCAAATGGACAAAGCACCCCCTCAACATGCCGAATGCCCCGAAAAGTTCTAGAGTGCTTCATGAATGGTCCTGTAGTCTTCTGGGACCTGTCACGTGTCCCAAAAGGCTACAGGGAGGGGGGGAGGACACCTTCTGCTTCCTATCACCTAGGCCAGGGGTAGGCAACCTGCAGCTCTCTAGCTGTTGTGGAACTACATTTCCCATGAGGCTTTGCAAAGATTACAAAACTGACAATTACAGCTATGACTTGCAGAGGCATGATGGAACTTGTAGTCCTGCGGCTCTTTTCAGACGGCAAGCACTGCTGCATGTGTAAACCTGGCCCTTGAGAGAGGCTGCCGTCTGATGTGTGTGACCGGAGCTCTGTGGGTGATCTGGTAGTGAAATCTGTAAATCGTTGTGTTTTCAGTGTCAGAAATGAAAGACCAAGTTCACCTGTTGCAGCATGATACATGTTACAGCCATGTTTAGGGTGTAACATGCTCCAGCAGTACCCCCCCCCCCCCCCCGCCACAGAAATGTAGAAGGACTACATTTTTGTTTGGTTCCAATGTTATATTGCTGTCTGTGGCCCCGCTGTAAAGACTCGCCCTCTCTGTTTGTCCCGGTGACCTTGGTAAACAAAACAGGAAGTGACGGTAAATCCAAAATGTTACTGCTGTTCTCTGCGTATAGCGATCACAGCTGCCGGTAATTGGGATTGGGGGGGGGGGGTGTTTTGCGCTTTTACAACACAAGGCACTGTTTAATTTTTTTTTCCTAATCTTTAATGGAATGTCACAAAGACTCGTCCTGTCCTGGGAAGCTGTGTGTGCTGCAGTTTCTCCTCCCCCAGCATGTTAAAGCAGAGTTCCACTCACCTGTCAAAAAATAAAAGTCAGCAGCTACAAAAACTGTAGCTGCTGACTTTTGAAAAAAAACATCCACTTACCTGTCCCTCGGTCCCGTGGTGTGTCCCCCGCAGCCCGTTTCACCGGCTGGCCTATATTCCAGGAGGCCGGCATCTTCAGTGTGGGCACCCGGCTGTGACAGCTTGCGGCTTCACAGCCGGGTACCCACTGCGCATGCGCGAGTAGCGCTGCGCTTCATGAAT
>NW_028319862.1:430000-547722 GCF_062004578.1 Staurois parvus
AATGCTTTCCAGGCGCCTAAAACAAAAAAGTAGTAAATGCATATATGTCTACCTGCAAAAAAAAGGTGAACGTATCCTTTTACCCACGGGTTCACATCGGCATGGGTGGTGCCGCTGCGGATCCGCATGAAAACCCGTGCAATCGCACCACCCCCACAGAGAATTGCGGACCCACGGGCGGGTGCCATTAGTTCTAATGGCACGCCGCCTGCACTGGGAATCGCAACCGTACTGGGAACCGAGGTTCCTGTGTGAGCGTGTCTTCCAGAGTAGTGCAGGGACTTCTTCCCTGCGTGTCACGGGAGTCATGAATGGGCTCTCGTGCCCGAGCAAAATGTGGCCATAGGTGTGAACCCGGGGGCTATTGGGAGTCCATAATTCTGGTTGAATACAGCCATACTCTTGGTGGTTTGCTCGGTGTTCCCCTTTAATCACCCCTGTTGCCAGGGTATTGGGGGGTGTTTTCTGAGCCTAGCATATGAAACCGTGTATATTACTCATAGCAACCAATCAGATTGCAGCTGACTGTTTTCTCTACACAAACTTGCCATCCACAATCTGCTCCATTCAGTGATGAGTCGTTAAGCCGCGTGGAGTACATTGCAGTGTTTGCACCGACTCGCTGCGCTCATAAAACGCCCATTTACCGCCATACTTCTGTATGATAAACATTTCCATGTTGTTGTAGCTGAGCGTGAGAACTGCGCTCGGCGTGTCAGTTTACCTAATGACACCATAGGCGGCATTCATCTTTCCACTGAGGTAACTCGCCGCTCCGTAAGCTCACCGACCTCCGTATTTTTGTAGCAGCGATCTCATTTCCTCATCGCGTCACGCTAACGAGCGCTCCAGAGGCCGCTGGGGTTTGCACGCTACGCTGCAGAAGGACGCGGGGACTGGAAAATATCACAGCTCCTGTTTGCTTAACCCCAGCTAATGATCTCGTGAAATGCCCAATTCGTGTTTTGTTATACCAAGTATGGCGCGGTCCGGGATAGAAGACGCAGCGAGGAGAACGAACTAGTAACGCCGTGTTTTATCAGATCCTTCTCCCATGAAGGCACGTGAGAGGAAACCGCCTGCTTTTTGCTGCTTTTGTACCAGGAAATATTTTAATTATATTGGTATTATTTAAAGTGGAACTTCACTGAAAAACAGGACTTTTGCTGACCCACCAATGATGTGTCACTATTCCTCCCACTGACACCAAAGATGGGGTACTATTCCTCCCACTGACACCAATGATGGGGCACTATTCCTCCCACTGATACCAATGATGGAGCACTATTCCTCCCACTGACACCAATGATGGGGCACTATTCCTCCCACTGATACCAATGATGGGGCACTATTCCTCCCACTGATACCAATGATGGGGCACTATTCCTCCCACTGACACCAATGATGGGGCACTATTCCTCCCACTGATACCAATGATGGAGCACTATTCCTCCCACTGACACCAATGATGGGGCACTATTCCTGCCACTGACACCAATGATGGGGCACTATTCCTCCCACTGATACCAATGATGGGGCACTATTCCTCCCACTGATACCAATGATGGGGCACTATTCCTCCCACTGACACCAATGATGGGGCTCTATTCCTCCCACTGATACCAATGATGGGGCACTATTCCTCCCACTGACACCAATGACGTGGCACTATTCCTCCCACTGACACCAATGATGGGGCACTATTCCTCCCACTGACACCAATGATGGGGCACTATTCCTCCCACTGACACCAATGACGCGGCACTATTCCTCCCACTGACACCAATGATGGGGCACTATTCCTGCCACTGACACCAATGATGGGGCACTATTCCTCCCACTGATACCAATGATGGGGCACTATTCCTCCCACTGATACCAATGATGGGGCACTATTCCTCCCACTGACACCAATGATGGGGCTCTATTCCTCCCACTGATACCAATGATGGGGCACTATTCCTCCCACTGACACCAATGACGCGGCACTATTCCTCCCACTGACACCAATGATGGGGCACTATTCCTCCCACTGACACCAATGATGGGGCACTATTCCTCCCACTGACACCAATGACGCGGCACTATTCCTCCCACTGACACCAATGATGGGGCACTATTCCTCCCACTGACACCAATGACGCGGCACTATTCCTCCCACTGACACCAATGATGGGGCACTATTCCTCCCACTGACACCAATGTTATGAGATTTTAGTGATTGGTTTTACGTATACATTAAGGTACATTTATCGTTGGACACAGGTAGACACGTGAACTACCACCTTGTCATACATTGCATGTTTGGTGTGACACCGTCTGATCTGTTTCCTCTGCAGGAACGGCAGGTATGTGCCTGGCACAGATCCACAGAACGGTTATTGGGTCGTCAACAACTTACCGACTGCTCCAGATATGCTGCAAGAGGAACCGGCGCTGGCTTCTGTTTCATCCCGCTAAGCGCAAGGTTAGTATCAGATTGCTGGTTACCGAGAGGAAGGACCGCGATCTACAAAACTGCAATCAAGGAATGCCAGCTTCTTATGTTTTCAGTATCTTCCCACATGGAAGAAAAATATATTTGAAATACTACAATTTTGGCAATATTTATATATATATATACTGCATGTTGAAATGCATTTTTTATATATTACAAAATATATGAAAATATTTACAAATATTTGTATATATATAATATATGTGTGTATATATATGTATGTGTGTGTGTGTATGTATGTGTGTGTGTGTGTATGTATGTATGCGTGTGTGTGTGTGTGTGTATATATATATATATATATATACATACAGATATAGTGAATGCAGGGTCCGGGGAGAGCGGATATAGTGAATGCGGGGTCCGGGGAGAGCGGATATAGTGAATGCGGGGTCCGGGGAGAGCGGATATAGTGAATGCGGGGTCCGGGGAGAGCGGATATAATGAATGCGGGGTCCGGGGAGAGCGGATATAGTGAATGCGGGGTCCGGGGAGAGCGGATATAGTGAATGCGGGGTCCGGGGAGAGCGGATATAGTGAATGCGGGGTCCGGGGAGAGCGGATATAGTGAATGCGGGGTCCGGGGAAAGCGGATATAGTGAATACGAGGCCCGGGGAGAGCGGATATAGTGAATGCGGGGTCCGGGGAGAGGGGATATAGTGAATGCGGGGTCCGGGGAGAGAGGATATAGTGAATGCGGGGTCCGGGGAGACCGGATATAGTGAATGCGGGGTCCGGGGAAAGCGGATATAGTGAATACGAGGCCCGGGGAGAGCGGATATAGTGAATGCGGGGTCCGGGGAGAGGGGATATAGTGAATGCGGGGTCCCGGGAGAGACGATATAGTGAATGCGGGGTCCAGGGAGAGCGGATATAGTGAATGCGGGGTCCGGGGAGAGCGGATATAGTGAATGCGGGGTCCGGGGAGAGCGGATATAGTGAATGCGGGGTCCGGGGAGAGCGGATATAGTGAATGCGGGGTCCGGGGAGAGCGGATATAGTGAATGCGGGGTCCGGGGAGAGCGGAAATAGTGAATGCGGGGTCCGGGGAGAGCGGATATAGTGAATGCGGGGTCCGGGGAGAGCGGATATAGTGAATGCGGGGTCCGGGGAGAGCGGATATAGTGAATGCGGGGTCCGGGGAGAGCGGATATAGTGAATGCGGGGTCCGGGGAGAGCGGATATAGTGAATGCGGGGTCCGGGGAGAGCGGATATAGTGAATGCGGGGTCCGGGGAGAGCGGATATAGTGAATGCGGGGTCCGGGGAGAGCGGATATAGTGAATGCGGGGTCCGGGGAAAGCGGATATAGTGAATACGAGGCCCGGGGAGAGCGGATATAGTGAATGCGGGGTCCGGGGAAAGCGGATATAGTGAATACGAGGCCCGGGGAGAGCGGATATAGTGAATGCGGGGTCCGGGGAGAGGGGATATAGTGAATGCGGGGTCCCGGGAGAGACGATATAGTGAATGCGGGGTCCAGGGAGAGTGGATATGTGAATGCAGGGACCGGGGAGAGCGGACATGTGAATGCGGGGTTCGGGGAGGCCAGATATAGTGAATGCAGTTTCCGGGGAGAGCGGATTAGTGAATGTGGGGTCCGGGGAGAGCGGATATAGTGAATGCGGGGTCTGGGGAGAGTGGATTAGTGAATGCAGGGTCCAGGGAGAGCGGATATAGTGAATGCGGGGTCCGGGGAGAGCGGATATGTGAATGCGGGGTCCGGGGAGACCAGATATAGTGAATACCTAGGCAATCAGAAGTGGAAGTTGTCCTCCCTCCCCGTAGTCTTCTGGGACACGTGACAGGTCCCAGAAGACTACGGGGCCATTTACAAAGCGCAGCACTTCTCGCGCATGCGCAGTGGGCACCCAGCTGTAAAGCCGCAAGCTGTCACAGCCCGGTGCCCACACTGAAGATGCCGGCTCCCAAGAGAGAAGACAGCCGTTGAAACCAGCTGTGGTGAGGACACACCGCTGGACCGAGGGACAGGTAAGTGGCTGTATTTAAAAGTCAGCAACTACAGTTTTTGTAACTGCTGACTTTTTTTTTTTCAAATGGATCTCCACTTTAAATCATCATCATCAGCTATTGGCTTTCTCTGCCATCAGTCATTTTCTTCCTTTTATGAAATAACACATCTTAAGCATCCCTTTAGACGTGCATGTTCAAGCAAAGTCCTCTGCCGATAGTAAAGCTGAAGTCTGCAGCACCCTGTAGCCAGCTGGGAACTGCATGCACATATAAAGGGATGACAAGAATGTGTTCTTTCATATAAGACCCTTAAAAGAAGATCCACAGCAGAGTGCTTTGATATTTACAGGAAGCAGGTCTCAAAAGAGGTATTTCAAAGTGATTAGATTGACATTTTTTAATTTCATATTTATTTGGGGGGGGGGGGGGAGGGGTAATGGAATGTTTTCTATTCACACATTACACTTCAGCTTTAATCTCAGTGTTTATATTTTGAGTGTCCTGATGTACACAGACAACCTGACTGATGTGTATTATTCGCAGTATATGACACCACGTGGGATTTTATATCAGAGAGCGAAGCCTAAAACAGACTTGGCCGATTCAGCAGTTCAGGAAAAGAACGGACTGAGAGAGGTGAAGGCGATCTCCAGTGTACCCAACGTGCCAGGCAAAGATCCTTCCAGAGATACAGCCGCTCCAGAAGAGCGAGCCACCGGCGACAAACTCTGCGACCAGTTCCCCAGCTCAGAGGACAGCAGAGGCTGGAGGGAGATCAAAGTGGACCTGTCTACCCTGCCTGGGATTTTTGCTCGACTGTCAAAAATCAGACTCTCAGGTATATACTGATGCTTGGCTGGTGGGCATTTCATGGGCCTTTGCACCCTGTATTAAACAATGTTTGACTAAACTCGCCTTTCTTTAACCACTTCCTGTCCGTCCCATGTATAAAAACGGCCGGATGGGAGCAGTGCAGGGGTGGGTGGCCGTTTAAAAAAGGCCCTCCTAGCTCCCTGCTTGTGCAAGCTCCCTGGGAGCGCGCAGCACCGTGATCCAGTGCCCGCCGTGTACGGAGGACACAGCGGAACACTGATCGTTGTACGGGACCTCTGTGTGAGGTCCTGATCATGTGATCACTGATTGGCCAATCAGTGATCACATGAAGAGTAGTAAGCAAGATGTCACTTCTGACATCATTGCTTACTATGTGTGAAATCTGTGAATGATCACACAGAGATCACATGGTACAGGGCCATTCACAACAGCCTTGTACCATGTGACAAGCTGTGACCAATCACAGCTCTCACAGTATTTCTCAATGGCTGCAAGAATGCAGCCAGAGAGAAGAAATGATTGCTTTTACAGCCTTTATGGGTGTGAAAACAATCAGTGTAAAAAAAAAAGACACAAACTACTGGGGAAATCTTCCCATTGTGGGAGGGGCAGAGACACAAACTACTGCAGGGAAATCTCCCCATTGTGGGAGGGGCAGAAACACTAACTACTGGAGGAAATCTCCCCATTGTGGGAGGGGCAGAGACACCATTTACTGCATGGACATTTTCCCATTGTGGGAGGGGCAGAGACACAAACTACTGCAGGGAAATCTTACCATTGTGTGAGGGGCAGAGACACAAACTACTGCAGGGAAATCTCCCCATTGTGGGAGGGGCAGAGACACAAACTACTGCAGGGAAATCTTCCCATTATGGGAGGGGCAGAGACACCAACTACTGTGGAGAAATCTCCCCATTGTGGGAGGGGCAGAGACACAAACTACTGCAGGGAAATCTTCCCATTATGGGAGGGGCAGAGACACCAACTACTGCAGGGAAATCTTCCCTTTGTGGGAGGGGCAGAGACACAAACTATTGTAGAGAAATCTCCCCATTGTGGGTGGGGCAGAGACACAAACTATTGTAGAGAAATCTCCCCTTTCTGGGAGGGGCAGAGACACCAACTACTGCAGGGAAATCTTCCCATTGTGGGAGGGGCAGAGACACAAACTATTGCAGGGAAATCTCCCCTTTGTGGGAGGGGCACAGACACCAACTACTGTAGAGAAATCTCCCCTTTGTGGAAGGGGCAGAGACACAAACTACTGCAGGGAAATCTTCCCATTGTGGGAGGGGCAGAGACACCAACTACTGCAGAGAAATCTCACCATTGTGGGAGGGGCAGAGACACCAACTACTGCAGGGAAATCTCACCATTGTGGGAGGGGCAGAGACACAAACTACTGCAGGGAAATCTCCCCATTGTGGGAGGGGCAGAGAGACAAACATCTAGTATATCTGAACATAGTGGGAGGGGCAAAGTCACAAATTACAGTGGGGATATATCACCTTTTGGGAGAGGTGGAAACACAACTGTGGAGGGGGAAATGTCACCATTTTGGAAAAGGGCAGAGGTGCAAACTGTTTCAGCTCCCTGGTGCCCACCCATTGAATATGGGCAGAGTTGGACTTTATATCCATTATCCATACACGTAAATAACGCCATACTGTGGTTTATATTTTTTTCTCGCTTTAAACTTCACTATTGTCTTTCAGTACAGATTAGGTTTTTTTGTTGTCGGATTTTCACACTTTTTGTAGAAAGATCAAATTAAGTTCCACCCAGGGTGCAAGAATGCAATTTCTACTGCAAAAATAAATCCTGGAAGACACAAACACGCCAGTAATCCGTTCTTATTATCAGTGCGCCAGGCTGAGCTGCGAGAGGCAATCACCTCCATTTAATTAGTACGCTTAATTTACAGTTTTAATTATTGGACCCGGGTTAGTCACTTGTTAATAAGATAACAAGGATCATTAAATAAGTGGACACCTGTAGGTAACCTATAATTATACCAAAGCGTGTGAAGTACCTACCTTCCTGTTCTTGTTTCTTCATACTCTCTGGTTTGATGTTCCATTCCTTAAAGTCTATGTAAACCCAAATGTCCCATTGTTGTAATTCGCTCCCCCTTGTGAATGTTAAATATATATATATATATATATATATACACACACACATACATACAGTGGGGCAAAAAAGTATTTAGTCGGCCACCAATTGTGCACGTTCTCCCACTTACAAAGATGAGAGAGGCCTGTAATTGGCATCATAGGGAGACCTCAACTATGAGGAGCAAAATGAGAAAAAAAATCCAGACAATCACATTGGCTGATTTGGAAAGAATTTATTTGCAAATTATGGTGGAAAATAAGTATTTGGTCACCTACAAACAAGCAAGATTTCTGGCTCTCACAGACCTGTACCTTCTTCTTTAAGAGGCTCCTCTGTCCTGCACTCATTACCTGTATCAATGGCACCTGTTTGAACTTGTTATCAGTATAAAAGACACCTGTCCACAACTTCAAACAGTCACACTCCAAACTCCACTATGGTGAAGACCAAAGAGCTGTCAAAGGACACCAGAAACAAAATTGTAGACCTGCACCAGGCTGGAAAGACTGAATCTGCAACAGGCAAGCAGCTTGGTGTGAACAAATCAACGGTGGGAGCAATAATTAGAAAATGGAAGACATACAAGACCACTGATAATCTCCCTCGATCTGGGGCTCCACGCAAGATCTCACCCCGTGGGGTCAAAATGATCACAAGAACGGTGAGCAAAAATCCCAGGACCACACGGGGGGACCTAGTGAATGACCTGCAGAGAGCTGGGACCAACGTAACAAAGGCTACCATCAGTAACACACTACACCACCAGGGACTCAGATCCTGCAGTGCCAGACGTGTCCCCCTGCTTAAGCCAGTACATGTCTGGGCCCGTCTGAAGTTTGCTAGAGAGCATTTGGATGATGCAGAAGAGGATTGGAGAATGTCATATGGTCAGATGAAACCAAAATTGAACTGTTTGGTAGAAACACAACTCGTCGTGTTTGGAGGAGAGAGAATGCTGAGTTGCATCCAAAGAACACCATACCTACTGTGAAGCATGGGGGTGGCAACATCATGCTTTGGGGCTGTTTCTCTGCAAAGGGACCAGGACGACTGATGCATGTACAGGACAGAATGAATGGGGCCATGTATTGTGAGATTTTGAGTGCAAACCTCCTTCCATCAGCAAGGGCATTGAAGATGAAATCTGGCTGGGTCTTCCAACATGACAATGATCCCAAACATACCGCCCGGGCAACGAAGGAGTGGCTTCGTAAGAAGCATTTCAAGGTCCTGGAGTGGCCTAGCCAGTCTCCAGATCTCAACCCCATAGAAAACCTTTGGAGGGAGTTGAAAGTCTGTGTTGCCCAGCGACAGTCCCAAAACATCACTGCTCTAGAGGAGATCTGCATGGAGGATGGGCCAACATACCAGCAACAGTGTGTGCCAACCTTGTGAGGACTTCCAGGAAACGTCTGACCTCTGTCATTGCCAACAAAGGATATATAACAAAGTATTGACATGAACTTTTCATATTCACCAAATACTTATTTTCCACCATAATTTGCAAATAAATTCTTTCCAAATCAGCCAATGTGATTAATATATCATAAAAATGCAGCGCTATGAGTAAATGAGGAACTAATACATATATCAATACAATAAGTAAAGGATTTAGTCCATGCAGCAGTTTATAATATAAAGTGACTTCAAGTGCTCTCCTTTAATTCGTATTTTCCTGATATTCAGGCGTTGTGCGAAATGGTGCATTGGCAATTCCCCCCAGACGACGTGCGTGCGCACGAAACGCGTAGGAGGAGCCAAGAACGCCGTGACGTCATGCCGTCGGAGCATCGTGGAGCTCCGGCGGCCATCTTTTAATCTGGACTGTTAGTCCACAATTCATTTATACACATTGCTGTACACCATCGAGTAGCTTGATATGCCAATAAATTTTTCTATCACCTACTACACTATGGGTATGTCCTTGTCTTGACTCCCCTGGGGAGCATCAATTTTCAGCCACTCATCCATCTACTGGGCAAGGAGCGTGCTGTAAGGAGAAGTCCGCAAGCCACCTATTGAGGGAACAGACAGGAGCACCCAGGAGCCCTGGAGGGAGGTTATCGCATCACAGACCTTTTCCTAACGATCCAGAGGGGAATATATGTTTAACAAACGCTCATTTATCTGTACGTTCTGGTGAGTGTGCATTTCTTCTGCACCATTTCGCACAACGCCTGAATATCAGGAAAATACGAATTAAAGGAGAGCACTTGAAGTCACTTTATATTATAAACTGCTGCATGGACTAAATCCTTTACTTATTGTATTGATATATGTATTAGTTCCTCATTTACTCATAGCGCTGCATTTTTATGATATATTGGTCCTTTAGGGTGTTTGGTTACCTTATGTTCAGCTGCTATTTACTCCTTATAGGTGCGCTCGTTTATATCTCTTTTACCAGCCAATGTGATTGTCTGGATTTTTTTTCTCATTTTGTTTCTCATAGTTGAGGTCTCCCTATGATGCCAATTACAGGCCTCTCTCATCTTTGTAAGTGGGAGAACTTGTACAATTGGTGGGGACTAAATACTTTTTTGCCCCACTGTATATATACACACACACATATATGTGTATAATAAATAAATAATATCAGTGTGTTGAAAAAAGTGAGTAAAGCTGAAAATCCTTCTAATAGCTTTTATTTCCATCCACACAAATGCATTGGGAACACGACACATTCTATTCCAAATCAAAACATGAAGAAAAATACATCAAATTTGTGTTGTTCCTCTAAAAAAATGGAAGAAAAGTGAATATTAGACGGTTCAAAAAAATCGCAGTGTTTGTATTCTTCTTTACAAACTCAAACATTCACTATATAAACTGAGAAATGTTTGAAGCTTTTGCTTTCCTTTGAATGACTTCATGAATATTTGGTTGTAGTCGCACTGTTTCTGAGAACTGCTGTACATCTGTGTTGTATGGAGTCCCCCAACTTCTGGCCCCTGTGATCAGGTATTCCAGCCAGGATGATTGGAACACATTCCACAGTTCTTCTCTATTTCTTGGTTTTGCCTCAGAAACGGCATTTTTGATGTCACCCCACAAGTTTTCTATTGGATGAAGATCCGGGGATTGGGCTGGCCACTCCATAACGTCCATCTTGTTGGTCTGGAACCAAGATGTTGCACGTTTACTGGTGTGTTTGGGGTCGTTGTCTTGTTGGAACCCCCATTTCAAGGGCATTTCCTCTTCAGCATAAGGCAGCATGACCTCTTCAAGTATTCTGATGTATTCAAACTGATCCATGATCCCTGGTATGTGATAAATAGGCCCAACACCGTAGTATGAGAAACATCCCCATATCATGATGCTTGCACCACCATGCTTCACAGTCTTCACAGTGTACTGTGGCTTGAATTCAGTGTTTGGGGGTCGTCTGACAAACTGTCTCTGCCCACTAGACCCAAAAAGAACAATCTTCCTTTCATCAGTCCACAAAATGTTGCGCCATTTCTCTTTAGACCAGTCAATGTGCTCTTTGGCAGATTGTAACCTCTTCAGCACACGTCTTTTTTCCAACAGTGGGACTTTGCGGGGACTTCTTGCAGATAGCTTGGCTTCACATCGGCGTCTTCTAATTGTAACAGTCCTCACAGGGAACGTCACACCTTCTTTCATGTTCCTGGAGCTGATTGTTGGCTGAGTCCGCCCTATTTTGGCTATTCTTCTCTCCATTCCAATGGTAGTTTTTCGCTTTCTTCCACGTCTTTCAGGTTTTGGTTGCCATTTTAAAGCATTTGCCATCATTTTAGCTGAGCAGCCGATCATTTTCTGCACTTCTTTATATGTTTTCCCTTCTCCAATCAACTTTTTAATCAAGGTACGCTGTTCTTCTGAACAATGTCTGGAACGACCCATTTTCCTCAGAATTTCAAAGAGAAATGCACTGTAACCAGCATGTCCAACATTTGCTGCCTTCCTTCCTTAAATAAGGGCAATCATTGCCACCTGTTTTTCAAAGAATGAATGACCTCACTAATAGAACTCCACACTGCTATTATTGTGAACACGCCCCTTTCAATGAGTGATTCAATGACACAGAATCAGCAGCATGCATGTCATGACTGTTGGGTCTGTTGGATTTCTATGACTCTACTACACCTGCTAGGAAATTATTTGCCATGTGGAAATATCATTTCTACCAAAAACAGTGATTGATCCGGTTAGTGATGTCTGACACACACACACACACATATATATAAATATATATATATATACAGATATATTCTGTTTATAGAATGCTTAAAACCACTTGTTGATCCCGCCAGATTCTTCTTGTTTGGTCGGCTTCCTGTGAGTGGGTGACAAAGTTATTTGCAGCCTCCGGTATTGTCACCCTCCTGTGTGCTGCGGCATCAGAGGTGTAGGATACTAAGATATCGCCATGTCTCCCTGCCTGGCCATTCACATCACAATTTAGTAGTAGAGCAGTCATGTGACTGCAAAATACATTTTATAAAGTACTGTATATGTTGAGGTAAAATAGAGAAAAAATACTTTGAAAATCTATTTTTAAACACATTGTAAGTAGAGAAAATAATTGTTGATGTCCAGAAATGTAGTGTGCTCCTACCTTCCTCTATGAAATGACAGCTCAGCTCCTTATCACCTGGTGTCAGCCCTGCCTACTTCATTTATGATGGATCACTGAGAACACAGCCCCCTCCTCATACTCATACCCTGTCCTCCACTCCACAACCCCTCCTCATCTCCTCCCCCTCTCCTCATCTCCTCCCCCTCTCCTCTCCATAACCGCTCCTCATCTCCTCCTCCCTCTCTCCTCTCTGTAACCCCTCCTCATCTCCCCCCCCCCCTCTCCTCTCCACAACCCCTCCTCATCTCCTCCCCCTCTCCTCTCCATAACCGCTCCTCATCTCCCCCCCCTCTCCTCTCCATAACCGCTCCTCATCTCCCCCCCCCCCCCCCCTCCTCTCCGTAACTGCTCCTCATCTCCCCCCCCCTCTCCTCTCCGTAACCGCTCCTCATCTCCTCCTCTCCTCCTCCCCTCTCCTCTCCACAACCCCTCCTCATCTCCTCCCCCCCTCTCCTCTCCACAACCGCTCCTCATCTCCTCCCCCTCTCCTCTCCATAACCGCTACTCATCTGCTCCCCCTCTACTCTCCATAACCCCTCCTCATCTCCTCCCCCCTCTACTCTCCATAACCCCTCCTCATCTCCTCCCCCCTCTCTTCTCCATAACCCCTCCTCATCTCCTCCCCTCTACTCTCCATAACCCCTCCTCATCTCCTCTCCCTCTCTTCTCCATAACCCCTCTTCATCTCTTCCTCTCCTCTCTGTAACCCCTCCTCATGTCCTCCCCCACCCCCCCCCCCTCCTCTCCATAACCCCTCCTCATCTCCTCCCCCTCTCCTCTCCATAAACCCTCCTCACCTCTTCCCCCTCTCTATTTCTTAACCCTTTCTCATCCTCTCCCCACTCTCCTCTTCTTGACCCCTCCTCATCTAATTCCCTTCCCCTTTCCATAACCCCTCCTTATATCCTCCCCTTCTCTTCTCTGTAACCCCTCCTCATCCCCTCCCCCATAACCCCTCATCTCTTTCCCCTTTCCTCACATTCTCATCTCCTCCCCCTCTCCTCTCCAAAACCCCTCCTCATCTCCTCCCCCCTCTCCTCTCCAAAACCCTCCTCATCTCCTCCCCCCTCTCCTCTCCAAAACCCCTCCTCATCTCCTCCCCCTCTCTTCTCCAAAACCCCTCCTCATCTTCTCCCCCTCTTCTCTCCAAAACCCCTCCTCATCTCCTCCCCCTCTCTATTATTAAAACCCTTCTCATCTTCTCCCCACTCTCCTCTTCTTAACCCCTCCTCATCTCCTCAACCCCTCCTCATCTCCTCCCCCTCTCCTCTCCCTAACCCCTCCTCATCTCCTCCCCCTCTCCTCTCCTCCCCCTCTCCTCTCCCTAACCCCTCCTCATCTCCTCCCCCTCTCCTCTCCCTAACCCCTCCTCATCTCCTCCCCCTCTCCTCTCCTCCCCCTCTCCTCTCCCTAACCCCTCCTCATCTCCTCCCCCTCTCCTCTCCCTAACCCCTCCTCATCTCCTCCCCCTCTCTATTATTAAACCGCTTCTCATCTTCTCCCCACTCTCCTCTTCTTAACCCCTCCTCATCTCCTCCCCCTCTCCTCTCCCTAACTCCTCCTCCTCTCCTCCCCCTCTCCATAAACCCTCCTCTCCGCACAGGCAGTGAATGCGGGGGCCGTTAAACGTCCACCCGCTCCTGCACTGCTCCCGTCCGGCCGTTTATGTACATGGGGTTAAAGGATACCTTGTACTAAATCAAACACACGGTTGTCCTTTATGCTCGGTTCACACTGCTGCCATCAGATTTGATGTGACTTTCAGTGCGATTATATAGTGCAACGTGGATGCTGCTTCATTAAGGTTTGCATATTCTGTGGGACCAAAATCATGCTGGGATCGCGCCAAAGTAGTAAAGGAACCTTTTCCAAAATCGCTCTGTGCTGAGTTGCATTGATGTGGACGGCCACCATTGAAAACAATGCGATTTCCATTGTCATGCGATTCTGTGCGGCTCGTGTTGCATTTTAAATCGCACAAGTGTGAGCGGAGCCATACAGTATATCCATGACGTATCATTTCATTGTCTGTGGTGTCTGGACAGAGGTTTACATGTTCTATTTGTCATTTACAGCCCTGGTGGTGATCACCGCATCAGCTGGCTATGCCATGGCTCCTGTGCCCTTTGACCTCAGCTGCTTCCTGTTGGCCTCTGTGGGGACCGGCCTGGCGTCTTGTGCAGCCAACACCATCAACCAGGTAAGATGTTCTTGTGTGTCTGGTCATCAGTTTTGGGATGTCCATGAATTGGATGCAGATTACTTTCCAGCCGTTATTGATCAGAGATGGTTGTGAATATGTGATCGGTCTGATCTCGTTGTCGGTGACCTGCGCAGGGCTCACGTCTGGCTGTTTCTGTCATCTGTCATCTGATTGCTGTGGGTTACCACATGTTGGACTTCATCAATGCTGCCTGAATAATTCCGATTGTATCTTCTCCTCCCGTCTGATTTGGATTGGAAACATAGACTGCAGCCAATTGATATATTTTCTACTTCGGATAGAGAAGAATTCTGTCTGGTTATTACTATTTCTGTCTGTGACCCCATTAGGGAGATTTTCTCTCACTTTCCTTCTTTGTGGCACTTGGGAAGAACAAAGTGTTACTAAACCCACAACAGTACAATCAGTCTGTAGATGCAGTAAAGCATGCTTGTTATACTCACTGTGGAGCCTAAGGGGTTATTCCTCCACATTGTGTAAAAAGGCTGTTTGATCCTGTCTTCTCTGATCCTCCCCTTCTTCTACTATCTCTAATCCATCCACTGATAGTACAGAGCTCTCAGAGTTACTTTTCACATGTTCAATTTGCTGTGTATTGCTAGAGTTTTTTTGTTTTTTTTTTTGTGGGGGGGGGTGTATGTGATCAGCACAGGGCCAATCAGAGAGTCAGGGGTTAGGACAGTCAGAGGAGAATGATAACACCTCCTACAATCTTTAACCGGTGCTCTGCTGATCACTGATAGAAGTCACATGACTGCTACATACTGCTGATGAGAAAAGGTATTTAGCAGTTTATATTTACTAAAATAATTGCATTTCCATGTTCTTTGTACTGTGGGGGACCAGACATAGTGAATGTGGGGTCCGGGGAGAGAGGATATAGTGAATGCGGGGTCCGGGGAGAGCAGATATAGTGAATGTGGGGTCCGGGGAGAGAGGATATAGTGAATGCGGGGTCCGGGGAGAGCAGATATAGTGAATGCGGGGTCCGTGGAGAGCGGATATAGTGAATACAGGGTCCGGGGAGAGCAGATATAGTGAATGCGGGGTCCGTGGAGAGCGGATATAGTGAATGCGGGGTCCAAGGAGAGCAGATATAGTGAATGCGGGGTCCGGGGAGAGTGGATATAGTGAATGCGGGGTCCGAAGAGACCGGATATAGTGAATGCGGGGTCCGGGTAGAGCGTTTATAGTGAATGCGGGGTCCGGGGAGAGCGGATATAGTGAATGCGGGGTCCGGGGAGAGCGGATATAGTGAATGCGGGGTCCGTGGAGAGCGGATATAGTGAATGCGGGGTCCGGGGAGAGCGGATATAGTGAATGCGGGGTCCGTGGAGAGCGGATATAGTGAATGCGGGGTCCGGGGAGAGCGGATATAGTGAATGCGGGGTCCGGGGAGAGTGGATATAGTGAATGCGGGGTCCGAAGAGACCGGATATAGTGAATGCGGGGTCCGGGTAGAGCGTTTATAGTGAATGCGGGGTCCGGGGAGAGCGGATATAGTGAATGCGGGGTCCGGGGAGAGCGGATATAGTGAATGCGGGGTCCGGGGAGAGTGGATATAGTGAATGCGGGGTCCGGGGAGAGCGGATATAGTGAATGCAGGGTCCGGGGAGAGCGGATATAGTGAATGCGGGGTCCGGGGAGAGCGGATATAGTGAATGCGGGGTCCAGGGAGAGCGGATATAGTGAATGCGGGGTCCGGGGAGAGCGGATATAGTGAATGCGGGGTCCGGGGAGAGCGGATATAGTGAATGCGGGGTCCGGGGAGAGCGGATATAGTGAATGCGGGGTCTGGGGTTTAGTAACACTTTAAGGGACTCCACGTCACACACAGCAAACAAACAAAACATTGTCAGGGAGATCTCCCCAACAGGGATACAGAAAGCAATAAAAACACAACAGAGGCTCTAATCTTCCCCACAATGTCCAAATTCAATGTTTGTCTGTTGTCGGCCTTTAAAGCCCAACTCTGGGAAGCGTAACAATGATCCCGTGTAGTGTCGCCATGCCCACAAGCACGAATCGCTCATTTAGGTCTAGGGGATTTGTTGAGGATGATTTACTTACCTGATCCTTCACCGGTTCCTGCCGTGTCTTCTCCCCTACGATCCAGTCTGAGGTCCTGACGTCATGGAGACCAATACAGGGTCCATACACCCTGCACTGGATGCGATGGTGTTGAGGGACCGTTCACAGCTGGAGCATCATCTGGTCTGGGCACAGCCCTGCTGCAGGGGATCATTTTCAATTTCTCCCGAGTCGGGGTATAAGAATGAACATTTTTTTTATGTTTCTTCTGAGGTTCTGAGGCTTTTTCTGGTGGAATTTTATATGTCCTCCTATGGCTGCTGGTTATTGTGTTTTATAATTTGATGTTTTAGAGGACATACTACATGGTGTCATGCAGTGCTGCTGTCCGTTTCATTAGCTGCAGTCCCGGTGTGGCCTGTCGCACCCAATTTGCACCCATTTTCTGATGGGCCATTTTAATATTCAGAGGTAGACAAATGAATGAAAAATAAGGAGCCACTCAGTCCGTTTTGTTATGCAATTTAGTGGACAGATTTAGGACAGAATGGGCTTCTGTGGTCAACGACAAAAAGTTTTTACCTGATTTTTGTTTGGATTTGCAAAGTTCTGTCTGAAAGAGGAGCTCCCCCCTTCTCCCGGAAAATGACAGTCTATGGGTTTGATTTACTAAAAGTGGAGAGTGCAAAATCTGGTGCAGCTGTGCATAGAAACCAATCAGCTTCCAGGATTTATTGCCGCAGCTTCATTGAACAAGGGTTGCTGTTTGTTTAGTTTCACTTCCCGATTTGTGATGCTGGGATCATAGGAGACAGCGGGAGGGGATTAATGTACGATTAATGTGCGGGGGGGGGGGGGGCACTTTAAACTTTTTTTTTTTTTAAATGTATTTAATGTTTTTTTTGTTTTGTTTTTTGCACTGTCCCTTTGAAACATTTTATAATCTTTTATAATTTTATAATCTTTTTATAATTTATTTATAATTTATTATCATTTTATTCTTATCACAAGAAGTGCATGCATCCCTTGTGATAGAAATAATTAGTCCTCCAAGGGCATAGAGACGAGTGGAGGCCATCTTTCCTTCACTCATTTCTATGTCCAGCTCTGGGATCGTTCGATGGCTTCTCAGGTAAGGCTGAGAACTACCAAGCAGCGGGAGGGCGGCAGCGGGAGGGCGGCGGCGAGGGTCGGGTTTTTTTTGGTGCTTTTTTTCATTTCGGCCACCAAAATTTTGGTGCATCCCTAAAACTATTTAAGAAAACCATCCACCAATCAGAGTGAAGTGAAATGAGCTTGGCCCCGCCCCATGATCTCATGTTCCCTCCAAAAATGTATTGAAATCAATGTAACCAGAAACATTACAAACTGCGAAAATAAATAAAACAATCAGATGTACATAAACTGCATTCCCGGGGATAGAAACATCGTGGTCACATGTGTATCATGGTACTCCCCGGATTGTAATAAAGCTCATTTCACTTCACTCTGATTGGTGGATGGTTTTCTTAACCTCTTGCCGTCCGCCTGCTGTTTATAAACGGCAGGACGGTGGCACTCCAGGGGCGGGTTGCTGTTCATAAACGGCACCCGCCTTTTCTAGCTATGCGCGCTCCCTGGGAGCGCGCACCACCGCAATCCAGTGCCCGCTGTGTCCTCCGGACACAGTGAAACACCGATCGTCGGACGGGACCTCTGTACGAGGTCCCGATCGTGTGATCACTGATTGGCGAATCAGTGATCACATGCAAAGTAGTAAGCAAGATGTCACTTGTGACATCATTGCTTACTACATGTGAAATCTGTGAATGATCACAGAGGTCACATGGTACAGGGCTATTCACAACAGCCTTGTACCATGTGACAAGCTGTGACCAATCACAGCTCATTCAGTATTTCTCAATGACTGCAAGAATGCAGACAGAGAGAAAGAGAAATGATTGCTTTTACATCCTATATGGGTGTAAAAGCAATCAGTGTAAAAAAAAAAAAAATCTTCATCACCCCCCACAAGTAGTACAGTGTCACCATGGTGACACTGTACTGCTAGGGTGACAGTATGTAAAAAAAAAATAATAATAATAATATAAAAAAAATAAAATAAAAATGTAAAAAAATGTTTAAAAATTATAATTTTTGGTTATAAACTAATTTGGATTTTTTTTTTACTAAAAAAATAACGGAATAAATTTTGGCCAAGATTTATGATGAAATATTATTTATTTGCAAAATTTTATAAAAAAAAAAACACTTTTTTTCAAAATTTTTGGACATTTTCATTTACATAGTAAAAAAAATAAAAATCCCAGCGGTGAATAAATACCACCAAAATAAAGCTTTATCTGTCTCAAAAAAATGGTAAAAAATTCATATGGGTGCAGTATTGCATGACTGCGCAATTGTCATTCAAAGTGTGATAGCGCTGAAAGCTGAAAATTGCCCTGGTCAGGAAGGGGGGGAAAGTGTCCGGACTGGAAGGGGGTAAAAGTGTCCGGACTAGAAGGGGGGGAAAGTGTCCGGACTGGAAGGGGGGGAAAGTGTCCGGACTGGAAGGGGGGGAAAGTGTCCGGACTGGAAGGGGGGGAAAGTGTCCGGACTGGAAGGGGGGGAAAGTGTCCGGACTGGAAGGGGGGAAAGTGTCCAGACTGGAAGGGGGGGAAAGTGTCCGGACTGGAAGGGGGGGAAAGTGTCCGGACTGGAAGGGGGGGAAAGTGTCCGGACTGGAAGAGGGTGAAAGTGTCCGGACTGGAAAGAGGGGAAAGTGTCCGGACTAGAAGGGGGGGAAAGTGTCCGGACTGGAAGGGGGGGAAAGTGTCCGGACTGGAAGGGGGGGAAAGTGTCCGGACTGGAAGGGGGGAAAGTGTCCGGACTGGAAGGGGGGGAAAGTGTCCGGACTGGAAGGGGGGGAAAGTGTCCGGACTGGAAGGGGGGGAAAGTGTCCGGACTGGAAGGGGGGGAAAGTGTCCGGACTGGAAGGGGGGGAAAGTGTCCGGACTGGAAGGGGGGGAAAGTGTCCGGACTGGAAGGGGGGGAAAGTGTCCGGACTGGAAGGAGGTGAAAGCGTCCGGACTGGAAGGGGGGGAAAGCGTCCGGACTGGAAGGAGGTGAAAGCGTCCGGACTGGAAGGGGGGGAAAGCGTCCGGACTGGAAGGGGGGGAAAGCGTCCGGACTGGAAGGGGGGGAAAGCGTCCGGACTGGAAGGGGGGTGAAAGTGTCCGGACTGGAAGGGGGGGAAAGTGTCCGGACTGGAAGAGGGTGAAAGTGTCCGGACTGGAAGGGGGGGAAAGTGTCCGGACTGGAAGGGGTGAAAGTGTCCGGACTGGAAGGGGGGGAAAGTGTCCGGACTGGAAGAGGGTGAAAGTGTCCGGACTGGAAGGGGGGGAAAGTGTCCGGACTGGAAGGGGGGGAAAGTGTCCGGACTGGAAGGGGGGGAAAGTGTCCGGACTGGAAGGGGGGGAAAGTGTCCGGACTAAAAGTGGTTAAATAGTTCTCCAGTTTCTATCACAATTTGTCACATGCCTGATGAAGGGGTCCTGCGAGACTCCGAAACGTTGCCTTGCTGTAACTATGTGATGGTTTATTAAAACCTTTGGACCCGTATTGGTGATCCTCGGTGCGCTGGTGACATTCTCCCTCGCTGATTTTGTTCGGTTCCAGCCGACGGTCGCTGCAGCACCCACTTATACACACCACCATTTTTAACGCAGGAACGTGTGCGTTTGGATTATACACTTGTTTTCTAAACGGGACACGTTTATGCAGGCCATAGATGGGGAGAAAAACGGCAGATTTTCGGCCGATTAACGAACTATCGGTCGGTCTAAAAAACGTACCTGACCACCAATTATTACGAAAATCGTCCGATTAATGAGTAACCTATAACGGGAAATGTCATTTTGTGACCTTTGTGATCCTTTTTCGGAAAACGATCGTTCGTTTTTGACCATCAATGAGGATAAAGTCGGGCGTTTTTCGAAAATTTTCCAACATCACCGATAATCTGAAAGTCCAAAATACACGAAAAACGGCCGACAAAATCGTCCACTAACGATAAGATAATCGGCCGGTTTTATTTTCGGACGAAAAATCAGCCGTTTTTCTCCCCATCTATGGCCTGCATTAGGAGAAGTTGGTTTTACCTTTAGGGAAGCTGTATTATAAGTTGACTTGTAGGTAAACGTCTGAGTTTACTATCACTTGAATGCCGCCTTCGCAGTATCTGGCCGTGTATTGTCATCGCTCCCAGGGTCAGCTGTGCGGAGTCTGGTCTGCAGATTACTGAGCGGCGTCCATATTGTACGTCTCCAGAGACACTCCATGCTCACGCCGTGACAACAATCTCTTGTCCACACAAGTGCACACAGTTGTTCTACATCCTTTATTATCTCCTTCTTCTTTTTTTTTGCCAGCCGAAGCTTAAAACCTCTCGGCCTTTCACCCGGCGCTCCCTTTGTCCTGATCCCAGCCTCCCGTGGGGCAATAACTTTTTTTTTTTCCTTCATGTTTGCAAGATTGTAGCTGATCCATTAAAACCCTCAAGAGCCAGTCTTCTCTCCCGTCTGTAAAAAAAAAAAAAAAAAAAAAAATGTAATTGAGTTAGGTTTCATTTCCTTGTTCCTTTTCTTTTCTGTCCTTTTTAATGCTCTCCTGTAATACATACATTTCATTAGCCTGTGACTGCGGGGCTCCTCAGATAAGGAGTAGCGGAGCGCGTCGGCGTACCAAGCAGCCGCATTCACGGAGACTGAAACGCGCCGGGGTGAGATAAGCAAATGAGTTTACAGCTATTCAGCTTTATCCGTGAATGGATCTTAATGCCGCAATTCTTCAAGAGAAGAGGGATCTCCGGGGAGGATGTGTGTGCCGGTTTTTTTTAACCTGTCTGTAGCCTGCTTGGGCTGAGTGTTGGTGGGGTAGAGGCGCACCGTTTCCATCTGAGCCGATAAATTTATGATGTTAACAGGGGCGGACTGACCATTCGAACACTCAGGCACTGCCCGAGGGCCCCGGGTCAGTAGGGGGCCCCATAAAATGCCCCTGGTACCTTTTTATAGGCTTTTTGGGTGTGTTTTGAGTGTGGGCAAGGACACAGGGGCCCCATGATCCCCAATTGCCCGGGGGCCCCATGAGTTGGCAGTCCGCCCCGGATGTTAATGGGTGAGAGAAATGGCGCTGCGCTACGTGCCCTAAGAATCAATAAACAATGACACATAAAACTACTGATAAATCGGTGAACAATCCCATAAATCAGAAAATACGTGAATAATCTACATACAGTGAAGGAAATAAGTATTTGTATTTCAATGGTTTTTATTAATTTGTAACAGTTTTAACACAGGAGCAACAAATCACGCCCAGGGGCGGACTGACAACTCATGGGGCCCCGCGGGCAATAGGGGATCATGGGGCCCCTGTGTCCTTGCCCAAACTCAAAAAAGCCTATGAAAAAGGTACCAGGGGCATCTCATGGGGCCCCCTACTGACCCTGGGCCCGAGTTTCCAAATGGTCAGTCCGCCCCTGATCACGCCCACGCAGGGGCTATCAATTGCACATAAAAAATTAGAAAATGAGAAAAATCAGTGCTCTAACATCAACAGAGCAAAAGGGACGCCCACGCAGGGGCTATCAATGGCACTTAAATAACAAAACATTAGTATAACATTGATATTAACTCAAACTAAAGGCAGTTATCCACTGCCACACCAAAAACAAACAAAAAGGAAAGAGGAGTACAAAAGAAATAAAATAAAATCAAGAGCAGGGATCCAAGAACGCCAATACCAAACAACATCACATCCCCAGGAAATGCGTATTTGCTCCCCTGCTGATTTTGAATGTTTGCCCACTCACAAAGAAATGATCGGTCTAAAAATTGAATGTTCGGTGTATTGTAACACTGAGAGACAGAATAGCAACAAAAAATTCAAAAGAAATGCATGTCTAACAAATAAATTGTTTTCTTGGTGACTGTGGTCCCAGCTGCCTGGAGATCATTGATAAGATCCTCACGTGTAGTTCTGGGATGATTCCTCACTGTTCTCATGATCATTGACACTCCACAAGGTGAGATCTTGCATGGTGCACCAAACCTAGGGAGACTGACAAGGAAATGATCGGTCTAAAAATCGAATGTTCGGTGTATTGTAACACTGAGAGACAGAATAGCAACAAAAAATTCAGCAGAAATGCGTCTAACAAATGATGACTGATCTGCATGTTCATGAGGGAAAGAAGGATTTGATCCCCTATCATTCAGCAGGATTTCTGGCTCCCAGGTGTCTCTCATACAGATAACAAGCTGAGATTAGAAGCAGTCTCTTAAAGGGAGTGCTGCTAATCTCATTTTGTTACCTGTATATAAGACACCTGTCCACAGGAGCAATCAAACCATCAGATTCCAAACTCTCCACCATGGCAAAGACCAAAGAGCTGTCCAAGGATGTCAGGGACAAGATGGTAGACCTACACAAGGCTGGACTGGGCTACCAAACTATGGCCAAGCAGCTTGGTGAGAAGGTGACAACAGTTGGTGCAATCATTCACAAATGGAAGAAATACAAAACAAGTGTCAGTCTCCCTAGGTCTGGTGCACCATGCAAGATCTCACTTCGTGGAGTGTCAATGATCATGAGAACAGTGAGGAATCATCCCAGAACTACACGTGAGGATCTTGTCAATGATCTCCAGGCAGCTGGGACCACAGTCACCAAGAAAACAATTGGTAACACACTACACCGACAAGGACTGAAATCCTGCAGTGCCACAAGGTCCCTCTGCTCAAGAAAGCACATGTCCAGGCCCGTCTGAAGCCTGCCACTGAACATCTGAATGATGCAGAGGAGGACTGGTAGAAAGTGTTGTGGTCAGATGAGACCAAAATCGAGCTCTTTGGCATCAACTCAACTCACCGTGTTTGGAGGAGGAGGAATGCTGTCTATGACCCCAAGAACACCATCCCAACTGTGAAACATGGTGGTGGAAACATTCTGCTTTGGGGGTGTTTTTCTGCTAAGGGGACAGGACAACTGCACCGCATCAAAGGGACGATGGACGGGGCAATGTACTGTCAAATCTTGGGTGAGAACCTTCTTCCCTCAGCCAGGGCATTGAAAATGGGTGGTGGATGGGTGTTCCAGCATGACAATGACCCAAAACACACGGCCAAGGCAACAAAGGAGGGGCTCAAGAAGAAGTACATTAAGGTCCTGGAGTGGCCTAGCCAGTCTCCAGACCTACTGAAATGGCAGGCTGGTTGCTGCAGCATTCAGATGGTAGGCTCAGATGAAGAAGGGATCCCCCTTCGAAATGCGTCAGGGTCACTCTGAGGATCTCCCCTTCTGATGGGATGCGCATGTGTCTCTTTATCGTGTGGTTCGATTTTGGACTTTACCTACTTTTTTTACTACTATGTTTGTGAGTATTTTCTCCTAAATCAATTAATCAATGAACTGTTTACTGAGGTAATGTGCAAGGTTGGTGTACTCTGTCTTTTGTTCTTCACTACAATTCAGATGGTAGGGTCAGAATTTGGTGTAGACAACATGAAAGCATGGATCCATCCTGCCTTGTATCATCAGTTCAGGCTGGTGGTGGTGGTATCATGGTGTGGGGGATATTTTCTTGGCCCTAATAAAGTGGCCAGTAAGTGTGTATACCTAGAGCCGGTGTTAAAGCCTTGACAAATTGTAAATAAGCTTTTAAAATAGGTCCTCACTGACCTCTCTAGCTCCGTGAGCTATGGAATTATTCATCCTCAAAGACCACAACAGAGACTCTGTTGTCTGTTTCCATCAGTATCTGAAAGCTTACAGCACGCGCTGTTTGTTCACTTTAGAAAGCCATAGAAAATAAGGGGAAAGGAGCTGTGATTTCAGGGTTTATCTTGTGAATCTTGAGGATGAATTTATCCACAGTGCTTACATCTACAGATGTGAATGAGGTCTTGTAATAAAGTGTTGGAATATGCAAATATGTAATGTTTCTAGTCTAGTCAGAGGTTCTTGTTAAGATTTGCCCGTCTGTAAAAAAAAAAAAAAAAAAAAAGCTCATGTTAGCAGTCTAGATTTCTGTGCTGAACCTGTGTGTATCAGTACTGCTTGGACCTCAGAAGAAGTGGGGGTAGACCCCAAAAAGCTCTTCCTGCAAATGTAACTGTTAGGCCGGCCATACATGGGTTGAAAGTTGAAAACCTAAGAATAACCGTCCGATTTTCGCTTTGTTAGTGGGTCAATGGCACCAGCCGATTTTGGGGGTTCCTCCCCTTTTCGGTGATTGGGCATGTTGTAAAATTCATGAAAAACGACCGATTTTCGACTCGATGGTCAAAATTTGGATGAAAAATTGTTTGGAATTCGAACCATGTATGGCCTGCATAAGGCTCCATGTACACGGGATGTTTGGAAAACACTTCTGAACGATGGAAACTACTGTATTTTTCGCTCTATAAGACGCACCTAGGTTTTAGAGGCGAAAGAAAAGAAAAAAAAATATTCTGAACCAATGGACTGCAGACACAGTACAGGGGATGACCAGAGACTGCGGACACAGTACAGGAGATGACCAGAGACTGCGGACACAGTACAGGAGATGACCAGAGACTGCGGACACAGTACAGGAGATGACCAGAGACTGCGGACACAGTACAGGAGATGACCAGAGACTGCGGACATAGTACAGGAGATGACCAGAGACTGCGGACAGTACAGGAGATGACCAGAGACTGCGGACACAGTACAGGAGATGACCAGAGACTGCAGACACAGTACAGGAGATGACCAGAGACTGCGGACACAGTACAGGAGATGACCAGAGACTGCGGACACAGTACAGGAGATGACCAGAGACTGCGGACACAGTACAGGAGATGACCAGAGACTGCAGACATAGTACAGGAGATGACCAGAGACTGCGGACACAATACAGGAGATGACCAGAGACTGCGGACACAGTACAGGAGATGGCCAGAGACTGCGGACACAGTGCAGGAGATGACCAGAGACTGCGGACACAGTACAGGAGATGACCAGAGACTGCGGACATAGTACAGGGAGATGACCAGAGACTGCGGACACAGTACAGGAGATGACCAGAGACTGCGGACACAGTACAGGAGATGACCAGAGACTGCGGACACAGTACAGGAGATGACCAGAGACTGCGGATACAGTACAGGGGATGACCAGAGACTGCGGACACAGTACAGGGGATGACCGGAGACTGCGGACACAGTACAGGAGATGACCAGAGACTGCGGACATAGTACAGGAGATGACCAGAGACTGCGGATACAGTACAGGGGATGACCAGAGACTGCGGATACAGTACAGGAGATGACCAGAGGCTGCGGACACAGTGCAGGAGATGACCAGAGACTGCGGACACAGTGCAGGAGATGACCAGAGACTGCGGACAGTGCAAGGAATGACCAGAGACTGCAGACAGTGCAGGGGATGACCAGAGACTGCAGACAGTGCAAGGAACGACCAGAGACTGCAGACAGTGCAGGGAATGACCAGAGACTGCTGACCTTTGGGGAGGGAGGGGGAGCGGGTACCTGAATTTGACAGGTACCCGCTCCCACTTCTGCGGAGTTGTCCTTCCCTCTTCTTCCCGGGCCGGCTTCTGTGACAGCCGGATGCCCACTGCGCATGCGCGAGAAGCGCTGCGCTTTGTGAATGGCCCGGCGCCTTCTGGGACCTGTCATGTGTCCCAGAAGACACCGGATCATGCACAAAGCGCAGCACATGCGCAGTGGGCACCCGGCTGTCACAGAAGCCAGCGCGGGAAGACTGTGCAACGCTGGAGCGAGGAACAGGTAAGGCCCTGCAGGAGAGAACAGCTGAGCGGCCGGCCCGGTATTCTGACATGGTGGCGGCAGAAATACCAGACCGGCCGCTTTGTATTCGCTCCATAAGACGCACTGACATTTTCCCCCCTTTTTTGGGGGGAAAAAAATGCGTCTTATGGAGCGAAAAATACGGTAACTGCTGGAAAACGTGGGTTAAAAAACGTCTGTTTAGCCGCGTTTGCATACCGCGTTTATGCGTGTTTGCATTTAGAAGCATTTTTTTAAAGATAACATCAGGAGACCCTCCCAAATGCTCAGAATGCACTGAAAAACAGTAAAAAATTAACTGTTTCAGACATTTTGAGAGAAATAGAGAGAGCAGAAGCAGAGAGAGCAGTATGTGTGGAGATTAGCTGTCTTCTGGTTGTATTCACTATGGATCCCATCATGAGCATAATGCTGCGCGTTCGACCATTTTTTCCTTCACGCCAAACCTGGAACTGACTGCGCTGGTGTACCGGGTCCATTTGAATACATGGAAAACACTTTGCATGCATTTCTGATGACGAAAAAAGGCTCCGGACAGCATCTGGATACGGAACAGTTAAAAAACACTTCTAAATGCAAACGCTTATAAACGTGGTTAGCCGCGTTTGCGTTTGAAATGCTGATAAAATCTCCTGACCGCAGGTTTGGTGCCTTAAAAAAAAAAAAGGACTGTAAACTCAACTGCCTGTAAATGAAGATGTGTACACGGACACATAGGAGAACATTCGGGAGAGTTCAGGGGCTGCTGGAAAAAAACGCAGAAAAGCTCCTAAACGCGAATTTATCAGCTGCAGTGTACATGGAGCCTAAGTGGGAAAAAAAAGGATCATGGACATACTCCGTGTGCTAATATGGCCACAATCACCAAACGTTTTCAACGATAAAATGAAAAACACTCCGCTACATTTCCTTTTCCCTCTCCTGTCGGCGCTGCGCCTTTGATTGTCGCAGTCTGAGTGTTTGTAGTTGCTGTAGGTGGGAGAGAGGGACCTTTCAAGGTGGGCCGACCGATTCCTCATCTGCCCGGAAGATCAGTAGATAACGTCTCCAGACAGATCATCTCCATAATTGGTGCGAAGAGGCCTTCTTCCCATTATCTCCGCTCACCTTTTCATGTTTGGAGAACTTGTCCCGCTAATGGTCTCCGCCAGACACGTCGGGGGAATTTGTATTGTATCACCAGAGGTGACTCCTTTCCTTCAATGTGGAGAGGATGAGGATGGGGACAATGGCTGTGTTTTCATGTCTGCCATTCGGGTCACAGAAACGGGATTTGTGAAGTTTCCTGTACTCGGCCATGATTTCTAATGTACCCAATTATGTCCGTGTAACGTGTATTGTGGCCTTTACCGGGCTCATGTGCACTGCGGCTGATGAACTCACGTTTAGGAGCTTTTCTGCGCTTTTTTCAGCAGCCCCTGAACTCTCCCTAATGGTATCTGTGTACACATCGTCCTCTACAGGCTGTTGAATTTACAGTCGTTTTTTTTTTACGCACCAAACTTGCATTCAGGAGTAGATTTTTCTGGCGTTCCAAATGCTTGTAAATGCAGTCAACCTCGTTTAGAAGCGTTTTTAACCACTTCCAGTCCGGACACTTTCCCCCCCTTCCAGTCCGGACGCTTTCCCCCCCCTTCCAGTCCGGACGCTTTCCCCCCCTTCCAGTCCGGACGCTTTCCCCCCCTTCCAGTCCGGACACTTTCACCCCCTTCCAGTCCGGACACTTTCACCCCCTTCCAGTCCGGACGCTTTCCCCCACTTCCAGTCCGGACGCTTTCCCCCACTTCCAGTCCGGACGCTTTCACCCCCTTCCAGTCCGGACGCTTTCACCCCCTTCCAGTCCGGACGCTTTCCCCCCCTTCCAGTCCGGACGCTTTCCCCCACTTCCAGTCCGGACACTTTCACCCCCTTCCAGTCCGGACGCTTTCACCCCCTTCCAGTCCGGACGCTTTCCCCCACTTCCAGTCCGGACGCTTTCCCCCCCTTCCAGTCCGGACGCTTTCCCCCCCTTCCAGTCCGGACGCTTTCCCCCCCTTCCAGTCCGGACGCTTTCCCCCCCTTCCAGTTCGGACGCTTTCCCCCCCTTCCAGTTCGGACGCTTTCCCCCCCTTCCAGTTCGGACGCTTTCACCCCCTTCCAGTCCGGACGCTTTCCCCCCCTTCCAGTTCGGACGCTTTCCCCCCCTTCCAGTTCGGACGCTTTCCCCCCCTTCCAGTTCGGACGCTTTCCCCCCCTTCCAGTTCGGACGCTTTCACCCCCTTCCAGTCCGGACGCTTTCCCCCCCTTCCAGTTCGGACGCTTTCCCCCCCTTCCAGTTCGGACGCTTTCACCCCCTTCCAGTTTGGACGCTTTCCCCCCCTTCCAGTTTGGACGCTTTCCCCCCCTTCCAGTTTGGACGCTTTCCCCCCCTTCCAGTTTGGACGCTTTCCCCCCCTTCCAGTCCGGACACTTTCACCCCCTTCCAGTCCGGACACTTTCACCCCCTTCCAGTCCGGACGCTTTCCCCCCCTTCCAGTCCGGACACTTTCACCCCCTTCCAGTCCGGACGCTTCCCCCCCTTCCAGTCCGGACGCTTTCCCCCACTTCCAGTCCGGACACTTTCACCCCCTTCCAGTCCGGACACTTTCACCCCCTTCCAGTCCGGACGCTTTCCCCCCCTTCCAGTCCGGACACTTTCACCCCCTTCCAGTCCGGACGCTTCCCCCCCTTCCAGTCCGGACGCTTTCCCCCACTTCCAGTCCAGACGCTTTCACCCCCCTTCCAGTCCGGACGCTTTCACCCCCCTTCCAGTCTGGACGCTTTCACCCCCCTTCCAGTCCGGACGCTTCCCCCCCCTTCCAGTCCGGACGCTTTCCCCCCCTTCCAGTCCGGACGCTTTCCCCCCCTTCCAGTCCGGACGCTTTCCCCCCCTTCCAGTCCGGACGCTTTCACCCCCTTCCAGTTTGGACGCTTTCCCCCCCTTCCAGTTTGGACGCTTTCCCCCCCTTCCAGTTTGGACGCTTTCCCCCCCTTCCAGTTTGGACGCTTTCCCCCCCTTCCAGTTTGGACGCTTTCCCCCCCTTCCAGTTTGGACGCTTTCCCCCCCTTCCAGTCCGGACGCTTTCCCCCCCTTCCAGTCCGGACGCTTTCCCCCCCTTCCAGTCCGGACGCTTTCCCCCCCTTCCAGTCCGGACGCTTTCCCCCCCTTCCAGTCCGGACGCTTTCCCCCCCTTCCAGTCCGGACGCTTTCCCCCCCTTCCAGTCCGGACGCTTTCCCCCCCCTTCCAGTCCGGACGCTTTCCCCCCCTTCCAGTCCGGACGCTTTCCCCCCCTTCCAGTCCGGACGCTTTCCCCCCCTTCCAGTCCGGACGCTTTCTCCCCCTTCCAGTCCGGACGCTTTCCCCCCCTTCCAGTCCGGACGCTTTCCCCCCCTTCCAGTCCGGACGCTTTCCCCCCCTTCCAGTCCGGACACTTTCACCCCCTTCCAGTCCGGACGCTTTCCCCCCCTTCCAGTCCGGACGCTTCCCCCCCTTCCAGTCCGGACACTTTCACCCCCTTCCAGTCCGGACACTTTCACCCCCTTCCAGTCCGGACACTTTCCCCCCCTTCCAGTCCGGACACTTTCCCCCCCTTCCAGTCTGGACACTTTCACCCCCTTCCTGTCCAGGGCAATTTTCAGCTTTCAGCGCTATCACACTTTGAATGACAATTGCGCGGTCATGCAACACTGTACCCAAATTAATTTTTTACCATTTTTTTGAGACAGATAAAGCTTTATTTTGGTGGTATTTATTCACCACTGGGATTTTAATTTTTTTGCTATGTAAATGAAAATGTCCAAAAATTTTGAAAAAAAGTGTTTTTTTTTAATAAAATTTTGCAAATAAATAATATTTCATCATAAATCTTGGCCAAAATTTATTCCATTATCTTTTTAGTAAAAAAAAAAAATCCAAATTAGTTTATAACCAAAAATTATAATTTTTAAACATTTTTTTTTACATTTTTATTTTATTTGTTTATATTATTATTATTATTTTTTTTTTTTACATACTGTCACCCTAGCAGTACAGTGTCACCATGGTGACACTGTACTACTTGTGGGGGGTGATGAAGATTTTTTTTTTTTTTTTTTTTACACTGATTGCTTTTACACCCATATAGGATGTAAAAGCAATCATTTCTCTTTCTCTCTGGCTGCATTCTTGCACTCATTGAGAAGTACTGAGTGAGCTGTGATTGGTCACAGCTTGTCACATGGTACAAGGCTGTTGTGAATAGCCCTGTACCATGTGACCTCTGTGATCATTCACAGATTTCACACGTAGTAAGCAATGATGTCACAAGTGACATCTTGCTTACTACTTTGCATGTGATCACTGATTGGCCAATCAGTGATCACATGATCGGGACCTCGTACAGAGGTCCCGTCCGACGATCGGTGTTTCACTGTGGATCGCGGTGGACCGGATCGCGGTGGAGCGCGCACAAGCAGGGTGCCGGGAGGCCGTTTATGGACGGCCACCCGACCCTGCACTGCCACCGTCCGGCCGTTTATATGCAACGGCCGGTCGGGAAGTGGTTAACTGTTCCATGTCCAGATGCTGTCTGGAGCCTTTTTCATCAGAAATGCATGTACAGCATTTTCCATGTATTCAGATGGTCCCGGTACACCAGCGCAGTCAGTTCCAGGTTTTGTGTGAAGAAAATAAATGGTAGAACGCGCCGCATTATGCTCATGATGGGATCCATAGTGAATACAACCAGAAAAGACAGGTCATCTCCACACATACTGCTCTCTCTGCTTCTACTCTCTCTATTCCTCTCAGAATGTCTGAAACAGGGGCGGACTGACTATTTGGGAACTCGGGCAGTGCCCGAGGGCCCGGGGTCAGTAGGGGGGCCCCATGAGATGCCCCTGGTACCTTTCATAGGCTTTTTTGGGTGTGGTTTGAGTGTGTGCGAGGACACGGGCCCCATGATCCCTTATTGCCCGTGGGCCCCATGAGTTGTCAGTCCGCCCCTGGTCTGAAATAGTTCAGTTTTTACTGTTTTCAGTGCATTCTGGGCATTTGGGAAGGTCTCCTGAGGTTATCTTTTAAAAACGCTTCTAAACGGAAAGGTGGCTAAACTGACGTTTTTTAACCTACGGTTTCCAGCAGTCAGTTTCCATCGTTCAGAAGGATTTTCCAAGCGCCCCGTGTACCTGAGCCCTGATTGTACGTGTTACTCCATGATACACCTATGATGTGTCATATAGTTACATAGTTAGTCTGGCTGAAAAAAAGACAAAAGTCCATCCAATTCAACCATAGAAAAAAAAAGTTATAATCCTTCACCCACAGATGATCCAGAGGAAGGCAAAAAACCCAGCAAAGCACGATCCAATCTGCTCCTTGTTCCCTTATAGCTGTACAGATCTGTGGTTTCCTTTTGTGTCCATTCACACGCATTGCAGGCGGTAACGTACAACTGTGCACGAGCAACGCGTAGATATGAACCTCAACATAGGACAGGATGGGATTTCCACTTAAAGGGGAACTTCACTCTCTCAATCAACACGGACTACTTTTAATCCTCGTGCTGCTAGCATTAGTAAATGGATAGGAAAGTAGATCATATTTATTTGTTTTAAAATGGAAGTAAAATCTTTTTTTCATTTTTTGTCTTCAGTTACGCCTTTAACCCCCCTGGAGGTATTCCCGAGTGTAGCTCGGGGTAAAGTTTCAGCACCACAAGCGGTAACCCCCCCCCCCGAGCTACACTCGGGAGTACACTGCAGCGTTGCTCCGGGATCTCTTCTTCACTTACCTTGTCCTGCGCTCCCGCGATGTCCCTCCTGCAGTGTCCCCGGCAATGTCCTCCAGCTGATGCCGGCATCTGTCTTCCGGGTTCCGTTCCCTGCGACGTCGGGACGTACGGGGGACGGAACTGGCGGGAAATTTGAAAATGACAAAAAGTGACATTCACTAAATACACTGAAATCACATAGTATAACATTCCTGTTTCAAACCATTTCACATACATTTTGTCCTGAGTGCTTTGTCCGGCGCCCTGCCTGCATTTTTACTGTTCTTTCTGCCTGGAAACTGAGAAACGTCCATGGCGTCCAAAAAGCGTCCCTTTAGGTCAGACGCGGTTTTAGACCGGCTAGAGAACAGCGATAGTAAATCAGAACCACTTGCAGAATTGAGTGATAATGATTGGTGGGGGAAATTCCTCATCAGACACTGAAAACGATTCTGCGACTTTGCTCAGCGATGTGCGAACTTGGCGCTATATTTCACATTTCAGTGTTTTTGGTTTGATTATATTATTGAATTACATTTATTATTATTATTATTATACAGGACTTATATAGCGAAGACAGTTTGCTCAGCGCTTTACATTATGGAGGGAGACAATACAGTAACAATACAGTTCAATACAAGAGGGATTAGAGGGCCCTGATCCTGGGAGCTTACAATCTAGGAGGGGGGGGCTAGTGGTACAAAAGGTAATTAGCTGTGGGGGATGGAGTGGTAGGAAGAGTAGAGGATTCCAGTATTAGCTGGGGGCGGGGTAGGCTTCCCTGAAGAGATGGATTTTCAGAGTGCGCCTAAAAGTGAGCAGAGTGGGCAATAGTCTATATTATTGAATTAAATTTATTATTATAATAATATTTTTTATGAATATTTATTACATTTATGATTTCGTGTTTCAAATTTTATCCTCCCCGGGATGTTTACTAGATTCTTGTTCGGACAGATTTCAGTGAGTTATTCCTAAAAATTACAGGCCTACAATAAAAATACAACATATTTCCATGCAAAAAAAATGTACCGCTTTGAGCACAGAAATACTGACATAATCAGACCGCTAAGGAGGTTAAAGTGGTTCTAAAGGCTCATTCTATGTATGAAGGTGAAAAAAACTTTTTGTGTATAGCAGTCCCCCCAACATTCACCTGAGCCCCACCCAGATCCAGCAACGGCCATGAGAGCCTTATGCAGGCCATACATGGGTCGAATTCCGAATGATTTTTCGTCCGAAAACTGAAAACGTTGTTTGCTCGGTAATCCGATGGCGCCATCAATGATTTCGAAAATTGGCCGACTGAGTCATAAAGTTCACCCCGTATAACAGATTAAACTTCAGCTATATATACCTTAGATTGTATGTCCCTTGAGGGTTAGGGACCTTAGATTATACACCCCTTGAGGGTTAGGGACCTTAGATTATACACCCCTTGAGGGTTAGGGACCTTAGATTGTACGCCCCTTGAGGGTTAGGGACCTTAGATTGTACGCCCCTTGAGGGTTAGGGACCTTAGATTGTACGTCCCTTGAGGGTTAGGGACCTTAGATTGTACACCCCTTGAGGGTTAGGGACCTTAGATTGTAC
The DNA here is from genome assembly GCF_062004578.1 of Staurois parvus. Taxonomy (NCBI): domain Eukaryota; kingdom Metazoa; phylum Chordata; class Amphibia; order Anura; family Ranidae; genus Staurois; species Staurois parvus. The sequence goes on from NW_028319862.1 coordinate 463,477, forward strand.
ACCCCTTGAGGGTTAGGGACCTTAGATTGTACGCCCCTTGAGGGTGAGGGACCTTAGATTGTACACCCCTTGAGGGTTAGGGACCTTAGATTGTACACCCCTTGAGGGTTAGGGACCTTAGATTGTACGCCCCTTGAGGGTGAGGGACCTTAGATTGTACACCCCTTGAGGGTTAGGGACCTTAGATTGTATGCCCCTTGAGGGTTAGGGACCTTAGATTGTACGCCCCTTGAGGGTTAGGGACCTTAGATTGTACACCCTTGAGGGTGAGGGACCTTAGATTGTACGCCCCTTGAGGGTTAGGGACCTTAGATTGTACCCCCCTTGAGGGTTAGGGACTGATGTGAATGTACAATATATATGTAAAGCGCTGTGTAAATTGATGGCGCTATATAAGTACCTGAAATAAATGATGATAATTGCATCTGCTGTGTCTTGTGTGTTTCTGGCTGCAATCACTCCTATTGGCTCTCCCTCAGTAGTTGAACGCCATTCCTGGCAGAGAGAAGTGACTCCTCTCCTTGCACTGAACTCCATTGACTTAGGTAATGAAAGGTGTTATCTGTAGATTTCCTGTCCTGGTGCAATCTGTGACTATCACAGCACAGCACTTCTGCTAATTCATCCCTGTCACTGATGATTGCCACTTCTATCTGGGATGTATTCCCTATCAAGGAGCAATTCAGATAACAGGATTCCTCTGCTGTACCTGTCTTAGGACTGGCTGTGGCTGAAATGAAGTAGTTTTAGTTTTTGGTATATAGTTGGTTTTTGTTCTCTTTTTTTTTTCCAGAAAATAGGTGCAGGTACTGCTTCCGAGTCACCCCTTGTTTCTGCCCTCTACCCACCCCCGAGCACAATCCTCTGCAGCCTGGAACAATAGGCCCCCTCCAGCAACCATACACTTCCCCTTTGCCCCCCATCATCAATAGATTCCCCCTCCCCACAGCAACAATAGACCACCAGCATCAAAATACCCCACAAAGAACAATAGACCTCCATTGTAGGTCTACCAGCAGCCAGCATCTATAGACCCTCCAGCAGCCAGCAATAATAAGTCCCCTCCCTCAACAGTAGATCCATCACAGCAACAATTGGCCCCTAGCAACATAAGATCCATTCAGCAAAAATAGATCCCCCACCAGTAACAATAGACACTCCCAGCAACAAAGGACCCCCCCAGTGACAGCAGATCCCCCAGCAGTCGGCATCAGTAAGACCCTCTAGCTAATCCCAGCACCCCATTCAGTGCTGGAGGTGCCAAAACTTTGTGCCCCCTCGTTTCTGCTTTGTTGACAGCTGTGGGAGCCAATGGCTCGATCAAATCTTGTGACATCTTCCTCGCTGCCTGTACCTATAGACGCAGGCAGCATGGCTCAGGATCGAGCTCGCACGTGTTCCACCATAGGAAACTACTTCCTTATGGTGGCATACCGAAAGAGGAGGAGCCAGGAGAGCCGGTGCCAGGAGAGCCGGTGGGAGACCTGAGAAAAGGAGGTTTGGGGCTGCTCTGTGGAAAACTGTTACACAGAGCAGGTAAGAATAACATGTTTACTGTTTTTTTTTCTTTTCTATTTTATTCCATTTATTTATTTCAGGTACTTATATAGCGCCATCAATTTACGCCGCGCTTTACATACATATTGTACATTCACATCAGTCCCTAACCCTCAAGGGGCGTGCAATCTAAGGTCCCTAACTCACATTCATACATACACATACTACCTTAGATTGGACGCTCCTCGGGGGCGGAGACTGATGTGAATGTACTATATATATATATATATATATATATACATACACATCAGTCCCTGCCCTCAAGGAGCGTACATTCTTAGGTCCGTAACTCACATTCATACGTACACATACTACCTTAGATTTGACGCTCCTCGGGGGCGGAGACTGATGTGAATGTACAATATATATATATATACATACACATCAGTCCCTGCCCTCAAGGAGCGTACATTCTTAGGTCCGTAACTCACATTCATACGTACACATACTACCTTAGATTGGACGCTCCTCGGGGGCGGAGACTGATGTGAATGTACAATATATATATATATACATACACATCAGTCCCTGCCCTCAAGGAGCGTACATTCTTAGGTCCGTAACTCACATTCATACGTACACATACTACCTTAGATTGGACGCTCCTCGGGGGCGGAGACTGATGTGAATGTACAATATATATATATATATATATACATACACATCAGTCCCTGCCCTCAAGGAGCGTACATTCTTAGGTCCGTAACTCACATTCATACATACACATACTACCTTAGATTGGACGCTCCTCGGGGGCGGGGACTGATGTGAATGTGCAATATATATGTAAAGCGCTGCGTAAACTGACGGCACTATATAAGTACCTGTAATAAATAAATAAATAGCGCCAATTTAGACAGGAGCCAATTAACCTACCAGCATGTCTTTGGAGTGTAAGAGGAAATCGGAGTACCCGGAGGAAACCCACACAGGCACAGGGAGAATATGCAAACTCCAGGCAGGTAACGGCTGGTTGAACTGGATGGACGTTTGTCTTTTTTCAGCCAGACTATGTAACACCACGGTTGGGATTCAGTCCGGCGACCCTAGTGCTGCCATGCGGAAGTGCTAACCACTTAGCCGCTGTGCTGCCTATCTTCCTGAGATTCGCTTTTCTCCCGGCAGGGATTCGCTCCACATTTTGGGAAAACAAGCGGCAGGATGAAATATACAGCGAAGCGTTGCCAGATATTACATGTACAGCCCGCGTCATTCTGCTGGTTGCTAAGCCCTACTTGCAGAGAATGATCAGCTTTCGCCATTACAATGCCTGCGAGATAACCGGCTCCTGCTGCACTCGGGGTTAAAGGTCACATTTCAAGCAGAAGTCATTTTTTTTTTCCTTCCAATATGTAATTATGGTTTGTATAACAGGAACGTGTGCGGATTGTTTGGCTTCATCCACCCAGCCTGCTGTACAGCGTCTGCACACTGCCGGCACAGATGAGTGTGCATTACACAAATGACAGAGCCGCGTATCATTGAGATTCGGCCGTATTCTGCATCCAAGATCTATTTCCCATTATGGAGAGGCCTGCAATCTGATGGAACGCTGTACATTAATGGAGGGAGGGGGCTGGAGGTTACCAAGCCTGTTTAGTGAGAAGGTGCCGTACCGTTGGGGGCCGCGGGACCTCGCTCTGCGGAGGAATGGAGATGAAATATGATTTGTGACAGGTAGGAGGAATCGCTGTCACCCGGGAGATTGTCGTGTCACTTCTATGACGATCCTTCGTATAAGTCACTTACGGTCTCGCTGTCGTATATAGAATCTATAACCGATATCCAAATTGTTCTAAAGCCTGTCTACGTCGCTATGGGAAAGGAGGAAAGAACGCAAACCGGTCATGGCGGAAATATCAAGATTGCAGTCATAGTTACATAGTTGGTCTGGCTGAAAAAAGACAAAAGTCCATCCAGTTTAACCATTAAAAAAAAAAATAAATTCCTGCTACACAATATGGCAGTACGGCTGGTGTCAGTACTTTTTAGAGCCAGCAGTCCTCTTGCCACTTCCCTGCCTCCTTGTTTATGGACATCACCAGACTGGTGGCACATACCTTCAGCTCCCTCCTGAAAGGCTGCCTAACCTCCCCTCCTGTCCATTTTACATAGTTAGTCTGGCTGAAAAAAGACAAAAGTCCATCCATTTCAACCATTAAAAAAAAAAAAAAGTTACTGCTACACAATATGGCAGTACAGGTGGTGTCAATACTTTTTAGAGCCAGCAGTCCTCTTGCCACTAACTGGCTGGCAGTTTGAACTGGCTTTTCTTATCGCCCTCTGTTGATAAGTTATACATATCCTTGTTCCTTGCCGACAATAGTCGTTATTACACTGGGGTAGGCTGGCAAGTTGAACTGGATAGTTCTATTTTTTGGAAATTTTTCACATAGTGACAGCCCTCCATGTTCACTGTTTAAAAAGCCAGTTATAGACCTGGGCAGGTGATCAGTATTTTCCTCTTGCCACTTCCCTGCCTCCTTGTTTATGGACATCACCAGACTGGTGGCACAAACCTTCAGCTCCCTCCTGAAAGGCCGCCTAACCTCCCCTCCTGTCCATTTTACATAGTTAGTCTGGCTGAAAAAAGACAAAAGTCCATCCAGTTCAACCATTAAAAAAAAAAAAAAAAAGTTATTATCCTACACCCACAGATGATCCAGAGGAAGGCAAAAAAGCAGCAAAAGCAAAAATGTGTTCATGCAGACTTGTAAAGTTACTTCCAGGTCCACTACAATGACTACAAAGGAGGAAAGGAAATGTAATCTCCAAACACGGAAAGGTTTCTTCACAGTAAGAGCTGTGAAAATGTGGAATAGACTCCCTCAAGAGTTGGTTGTGGCCAGCTCAGTGGATTGCTGTAGGAAAGTCCTGGATTCTTTCTTGGATACACAGAATATAACTGGATATAACATTTATAGGGAAAGTTGATCCAGGGAATATCCGATTGCCTCTCGGGGGATCAGGAAGGAATTTATTTTCCCTGCAGGAGCAAATTGGATCGTGCTTTGCTGGGGTTTTTTTGCCTTCCTCTGGATCTACTGTGGGTATAGGATTATAACTTTTTTTTTTTTTTAATGGTTGAACTGGATGGACTTTTGTCCTTTTTCAGCCAGACTAACTATGTAACTATCTCTGAAGCTGTAGCATTGTGGGGAAATTCATCTTTGACATTCACAACAAAAGCATATGAAAGGATCTAGGTTATCCTGTATTTAAGTACTCGTCACTGGTTTCCTAAAGAGCTCATCAGAGACATTCCAGTCCTTCATATAGGTAAACAAATTTGTAAGAAGTGAGTGCTCATAAAAAACAGCCGCTAAAACACCAAGAGGTACCAAACACTCAACAGTAATAAATATATATAGTAGAGGTGTAGCGCTAAAAAATCCATATAAAACAGATAAGTATGCCAATATGTCCACAGATATTATTTAAAAATGTATGTCAGACCATAAACGGATAAAACGTCTGATATAACAGCAGATGAACTTGCGACTCCGACCAAAAGTGAAAAATGCGCACTCACCGGAAGCGCATAGATAATGCGCATATATATCCTCAAGATATAATGGTCAATCCGGTGTACTTTTCCTCAAGGTGCAGTCATCAAGCCGTTAAGGAAGCGTTTGAATCCACTGGTTCCGGGGATCCTCCTTAAGATTGGTGGGATAATCAGCCTGGATAAGGATCTTCAATTCCTCCGGATATGCTGGGTACTAACTGCTGCCTGCGGGCTTAAAAGCTCCAAATAGGAGCCACAAAAGAGGTGCCCATAGAGTAGTATATTGAATAACTTTTATTGGTAGTACCACAAGAGACAGATAGGGTATAGTGATGAGCAAATAAATATCACTATACCTCCATTAAAATGGCCGCCTGGGCTTCCTTCTAGCTCCAGGTGGCAGTGTTGTCATGTGCTCTCTGGTTCCTCCTGAGGCCTTTCGTGCAATGGCACTTCTTCAGAGGTCGGTTCTCCCTCTAAAGAAGAGCCTCCCGCACCTGTAAAAGCCATCCAGAGGCTAATTAGCCGCTCAGATGGCTTTTACAAAAAGGCCGCCCGCTGGCAACAGAAAAGATACTCGCATGATGCATGCAGCTGCAGTATATGTACGTTAGTGGGTCTTCAAGTGGTTGAACTGGATGGACTTTTGTCTTTTTTCAGCCAGACTAACTATGTAAAATGGACAGGAGGGGAGGTTAGGCGGCCTTTCAGGAGGGAGCTGAAGGTTTGTGCCACCAGTCTGGTGATGTCCATAACCAAGAAGGAAGGGAAGTGGCAAGAGGACTTCTGGCTGTAAAAAGTATTGACACCAGCCGTACTGCCATATTGTGTAGCAGGGTTGTAGGGAACTCCAGTGTATCTGCGTTATATTACAGACCTTTTGGCTTTAAAACGATTCCTTTTATGAGTTTTCCAAAGAAGTCATTTAGTTTTTGGCTGGAGTCGTCCTTTAAAAACTTCTAATCGATTCCAAATTTCATCAGCTGCCTTCACCAGCCGTCATGAGCTGTGGGCCCGCAATAATATGAGGTGTAATTATTCCTGTGTAGGCCGTCATCTCCTCGTAGACTGAGTTGTTATGACTGGAACGTGCAGATTGTGACTGAAGAGCTTTCATCTGTCTATAATCAGAGGAAAATCTCCATTAACCCCTCTCCCGAAGTGCCAAAACACAGCCTAATACGTCTTCAAATGTCGAGCTTCTCCCCGATCTCAGACTGGAGTCGGTGTGGCATTTCCTATACGTCCCGCGTGATGAATGGAAAGCCTCGCCATCATTTGCCATTTGTGAAATGTCATGCTGCTAAAAACCATTTATAAAACGGAAATTAAAAAAACATGCCGACGGGATGTCAGTGAAAAATCGCCGGCTTTCCGGGAGCGGCATTTATAAAGACGCGGCACGGGCTCTGCATCTTACACACTTGGACTGCCTGTCTAATCCTGGACATGTGGCTGCAGTTCTGTAATGGTACCATCCTGGACATACAAGGAATTCTTATAGCGACAGCTGGATCTATAGGTGAAGCGCTCATACAGTTTGGGGGAAAAAAGTGCACGCTGATAAAGAGGACCTGTTCTGTGTTAGCTGTGCCCAAAAAGACAGGAAGCATTGTCTATATCAGCCTTTCTCTGACAGAGTCCTATGGAACCCTAGGGGTTCTTCATGGTTGCTAGGGGTTCCTTAACCCCTTGGCACCAGGTCATCCTGGTTCTTTAACCACTTCAAGTCCTGACACTTTCCCCCCCTTCCAGTCTGGACACTTTCACCCCCTTCCAGTCTGGACACTTTCACCCCCTTCCAGTCTGGACACTTTCACCCCCTTCCAGTCTTGACACTTTCACCCCCTTCCTGTCTTGACACTTTCCCCCCCTTCCAGTCCGGACACTTTCACCCCCTTCCAGTCCGGACACTTTCACCCTCTTCCTGTCTGGACACTTTCACCCTCTTCCTGTCTGGACACTTTCACCCTCTTCCTGTCTGGACACTTTCACCCTCTTCCTGTCTGGACACTTTCACCCTCTTCCTGTCTGGACACTTTCACCCCCTTCTGTCCGCACACTTTCCCCCCCTTCCAGTCTGCCCCCTTCCAGTCCGCACACATTCCCCCCCTTCCAGTCCGCACACTTTCCCCCCCTTCCAGTCCGGACACTTTCACCCCCTTCCAGTCCGGACACTTTCCCCCCCCCCCCCTTCCAGTCCGGACACTTTCACCCCCTTCCTGCCCAGGTCAATTTTCAGCTTTCAGCGCTATCACACTTTGAATGACAATTGCACGGTCATGCAACACTGTACCCATATTCATTTTTTTGAGACAGATAAAGCTTTATTTTGGTGGTATTTATTCACCACTGGGATTTTTATTTTTTTTTTGCTATGTAAATGAAAAAGTCCAAAAATTTTGAAAAAAGTGTTTTTCTTATAAAATTTTGCAAATAAATAATCTTTCTTCATAAATCTTGGCCAAAATGTATTCCATTACCTTAACCAAAAGTTATAATTTTTAAACATTTTTTTTTACATTTTTATTTTATTTTTTTATATTATTTATGTTTTGTTTTTTTTTGTTTTTTTTTCACATACTGTAACCCTAGCGACACTGTAATGCTTGAGCAGGGTGGGAAGAAGATAATTTTTTTATTTTTATTTTTTTACACTGATTGTTTTTATACCCATAAAGGCTGTAAAAGCAATCATTTCTCCTTCTCTCTGGCTGCATTCTTGCAGCCGTTGAGAACTACTGTGTGAGCTGTGATTGGTCACAGCTTGTCACATGGTACTGTTGTGAATAGCCCTATACCATGTGATCTCTGTGATCATTCACAGATTTCACACGTAGTAAGCAATGAAGTCATAAGTGGCATCTTGCTTACTACTCTGCATGTGATCACTGATTGGCCAATCAGTGATCACATGATCGGGACCTTGCACAGAGGTCCCGTACAATGATCGGTGTTCCACTGCGGGCACCGGATCGCGGTCCTGCGCGCTCCCAGGGAGCACGCACAAGCAGGGGGCGGGGAGGCCGTTTATAAACAGCCACCCGACCCTGCACTGCCACCGTCCGGCCGTTTGTATACAACGGTCAGACGGGAGACGGCTAAGGGGTTTCAGATGCCAGGAGTTGGGGGTGGGGTTTCTGATCATGTGACCACCATGGTTTGGCTGTTATAGCAGTCACATGATTAGAAAACTCCGAGTCGGAAGCAGAGAGCGGGGCCTCCAGTAACTGTGCCACATATATGCGTACGGCTGGCAGGAAGGAGTTAAGCTGTGGCTTGTTGGCCTCTTATTTGGTGGTGATATTTTTTGCTGTCTGCCGGGCCCCCCCCCCCCCCCCGTAAGCTGCAATAGGCAGTGAAGTATGTTAACATGCCACATGATGCTTCGCGACCATGGCTAAATTGACTTGCCATGTAACAATCGGTGAGTGGCAAGGTAAAATAAAAAGAAACTCTTTTCAGCTTGTTGTCCTCTCACACCTCCCTAAATACTTACCTGAGTCCTTAATCCATCCAGTCCTCAATCGGTCTTCTCCCCACTTCCTCTTTACATATGGCTCCTGCTGCTGTCAATCCAAATCTGTGAGGAGGAAGCAGGGGGCAGGGCCAAGCAGCGCTTTGTGTGTCTGTGGAGCGTGGCTTCATAGACACAGCTCGGGAGCGAGCATGCACGTGTGTCCCCATAGCAAGCTGCTTGCTGTGCGGGCACACAAAAAAAGAGAAACAGCCAACATCGCCAGTAGGGGACCCCAGAAGAGAAGGATTGGTGACACTCTGTGCAATACCATTGCACAGAGCAGATGAGTATACGTTTATTATTTTCATTAAACAAAAGCCTTTAGTAGCGGTTTAATCCTCATGCTGTTAGCATTTGTAAATAAATAGGAAGGTATATTTACTTGTTTTAAACTTCTGGTTCCTGGCCTAGGCAAATGAAGTCGTACATCCCAGGAGTCTTCAGCAGGGGAGGAGGGGCTTTCTCATCTATGAACACCCTCTTGCCTGTATGCCTGAGCTAAGGGCAAATGTATTCCAGGAAGTATACGCTACATAAATCATCTGCCCTTAAGCAAGATGGTTGCATCTTAAAATGCTGGGTGGGGGGTTCAAAGTGATTTCTCAGCAAAATAAAGCATGGAGGCATGAATGGATGGAGGAGCTTGCGTCGAATATTAAAAATGAATTAAATAGCATTTTTAGTTTGTGACTCTCAGATGCAGTTTACTTCTGCTTTAAGCTGGCCTGTATGATATAAATTGGGCGAAATAATCCACAGGCAGACATTTTTGACCGGTCTCTGAGGATTGCTCTACTAAAAATTCACACAAGTTTTGCTAAGACAGTCAGTCATATTGAACTTATATTACATCTGTCTTTCGCTAACCTTAGTGTGCTGACAGCCAAATCAATATTCTCAAAAATACAGAAATGGAAGCGGACTGGGAGGGGGGTTTAAATTCTCATTCATACCACACACTCTGTTTCCCCCCCAGACCCAACAATGTCACGTTCCATTATATTGATTTATAGAGACCGATTTCTTGTCTTTTTAGATCCCTGAGTGGACCTGTGTGTGTATGTATGTATGTGCATATATAATATATATATATAAAACACACAGAGGACAAAGCTTGCAATATTTTTTTATTATTTGGCTCTTTGAAATTATATCCTACTTTTATCAAATATTTTAACTTGCCACCATTAACACGCATGACGTCAAACAGTTACTTTCCAACACATCTCTGTTTTGTGAGATTATCAGCTTTCTGAAATATTGGAAATGTCCTTGCACATTATTGTCACAAATTGTCTTGTCCAAATTGTCTCTCCCCAACTTTACATGGGTCTCACTGAGTCCTGTATTTAAAGCAGTGTTAAAGTTTGCTAAACGTTTATTTATAATGGGCCCCTGGGGGGTTTATACCATATTGTGCTAGTATGAACCACCACATTAGCACATTATTGTAGACTTATTTGTCAAACCAGCCCTCTAGCACTGTCACTGCTCCAGCTGGTCCCAGTTGCTTTTGTCTTCATGACTGGGTCTTCCCTCTGGGTTTACTCTTTTTGGCGAATGAATGGCCACCCCGACTCCTACACATTCCCATAGGAGTAATTTCATCAGGGCACAGAGGGGGTGCCATGAATGTGGTCTGAGCTACACAAGCAGGGCTCAGATTATATTACCGCTGACAGACTGGGAGTGGCATTTTGGACAGAAAAGACCACAAAGGACCCTTCTGTTATACAAACCCTTCCTGTCTTCAGTTTTTTAATTTTTGACTTCAGTACTGCTTTAGAGGATAAGTTCACCTTTTGGAGCATATTGCATGTTACACCCACATGTGTTATAGGTTTTCACAGCCTAGCCACACAGGGAAGCCAAAAATCCAAGGAGCACCTTCACAGCCTAGCCACACAGGGAAGCCAAAAATCCAAGGAGCACCTTCACAGCCTAGCCACACAGGGAGGCTCAAAATCTAAGGAGCACCTTCACAGCCTAGCTACACAGGGAGGCTCAAATTCTAAGGAGCACCTTCACAGCCTAGCTACACAGGGAGGCTCAAATTCTAAGGAGCACCTTCACAGCCTAGCCACATAGGGAGGCCCAAAATCTAAGGAGCACCTTCACAGCTTATCCATATAGGGAGGTCCAAAATCCACGGAGCACCTTCACAGTCTAGCGAGCATGTTGCATGTTACACCCACATGTGTTATACTTTTTCACAGCCTAGCCACACAGGGAGGCCCAAAATCCATGGAGCACCTTCACAATCTAGTAACATTGGCCGAAAATCCAAGGAGCAACTGATCCCCTTACCCTGTGACATCAGGCAGGGGTTCCTCTCCCCTCATCCACTGTCACATTTTAAAAATGTAGCGGATGTGTGTGTTCCACCCACACAGCCGTGTCATTCATTTATTCACAGCAATCTGTGAATGAGAAAACGACTTGTAGTTCTAAATGACCTGCAAGGGCACTAATGAGCACCCCCGTAGTTCATCAACACTTCCTCCAGCTTTGTATCTTTCTGTCCATATGGAGGTACGGGCAGGAAAGGTGGCAGCAGTGTTTGCAGCAGCCTAACATTGCGCCTACGATCTACTGATCTGGGTGCAATGCTCTGCAGACTCTTCTGAAAACAATAATAAATGCTTATTCTTCCCCTGTGAAATCATGCATTTATTATTTCATTCAGAAGGTGAAATTAGCCTTTAAGTAATTCTCCCGGTAGGTTGATTCCGTTCAGCCCAGAGATGACCACTTTGATTAGCTAAATTCAGAAGTAAATGTTTTCACAATCGTTCTCCAATCACTTCCTGATTTTTTGCAGAAAAGCCGAATTGAAGTGGCAGCCGAGGTAATTGATGCTTTAAGGAGTTGGGCCAGGTGAGGGGGGCGAAGGCAGCATTACACTCATTCATTGTAATCTGGGAAATGTGTGCTTTGCTCAGCGTGTGTGTGACCATTGTGCCGTAATCTCCGCTCCTCACTCTCTCCACTCACTCCCTTCTCGGGCAGTTAAACAGATAAGACGCAATTAGCTTTCTGTGTTACAATCAAGGAGAACATTGTTTGTCCCGATAACAGCCATGAGATGGACATTGGGGCCTCCCAGGGTGAAAGGTCAGCTCTCTGGCCAGAGCCTGATTTTGTTTCCTCCTTCCCGCTGGATTCTGCTCTGATTTTTTTGTAATGTTGGGGATTTGAGCAGAGCAGTGGCCGGGTGGCCCGTGGATGGAAGTCATTTGAAGGGGTCTGACTAGTGAGCAAACACCATTACCATATTGACCGCAATGGTCACCCCTTCCCTGGAAATTGGCCGACATCATCGCAGGCTATCCCCTCTTCAGTCTATCATGAATGCTGCTGCCAGACTCATCCAACTTACTAACCGTTCTGTATCAGCCACCCATCTCTGCCAATCCCTCCACTGGCCTCCAATCAGTGTCCTCCATCCCTCTCTGCCAATCCCTCCACTGGCCTCCAAGCAATGTCCTCCATCCCTCTCTGCCAATCCCTCCACTGACCTCCACTCAGTGTCCTCCATCCCTCTCTGCCAATCCCTCCACTGACCTCCACTCAGTGTCCTCCATCCCTCTCTGCCAATCCCTCCACTGACCTCCACTCCGTATCCTCCATCCCTCTCTGCCAATCCCTCCACTGGCCTCCACTCAGTGTCCTCCATCCCTCTCTGCCAATCCCTCCACTGGCCTCCACTCAGTGTCCTCCATCCTTCTCTACCAATCCCTCCACTGGCTTCCACTCAGTGTCCTCCACCCCTCTCTGCCAATCTCTCCACTGGCTTCCCATTGCCCAACGGATAAAATTCAAAACATTAACAATAACTTATAAAGCCATTTATAACTCCGCCCCAAATTACATCACCAAACTTGTTTCCAAAAATAACCGTCCTCTCCGCTCCTCGCAAGACCTCCTGCTCTCTAGCTCCCTTGTCTCCTCCTCCCATGCCCATCTCCGGGACTTCTCCAGAGCTTCCCCCATCCTCTGGAACTCTCTACCCCAATTTATCATACTATCACCTACTCTGCTCACTTTTAGGCGATCTCTGAAAACCTCTCTCTTCAGGGAAGCCTATCCTGCCCTCAGCTAATAATGGAATCTTCTACTCCTCCTACCAGTCCATCCCCCACAGTTATTACCTTTTGTACCACTAGCCCCTCCCTCCTAGATTGTAAGCTCCCAGGATCAGGCCCTCCTATCCCTCTTGTATTGAACTGTATTGTTGCTGTATTGTCTCCCGTTATATTGTAAAGCGCTGAGCAAACTGTTGGCGCCATAAATCCTGTATAATAATAATAATAATAATAATAATATATAAATCCTGTATAATAATAATATATAAATCCTGTATAATAATAATAATATAAATCCTGTATAATAATAATAATATAAATCCTGTATAATAATAATAATATAAATCCTCTATAATAATAATGTCCGAGGCAGTGGCCATTGTGAAAGTGTATGTACACCCCCAGCAATGGCCTTCTCTCTTTGAATATTTGCTCCCTTTTGTTCCATTAATTGCACAATGTAATGCAGTGCTGGATACAATGACTAAAAGCAAGTCATATACACACAATGCACAGGTAGTCACACACACAGGTACGTTTAACCAGCATTTACGTCATTAATTATTCTAAGCATGTGAGAGACCCTCTACCAAACGAAGCCCTGCCCTGACGCATCATAGTATTCACCCGGCACTCCAAGAAATAACAGACTTCAACTGCGATATTCTCACACTGTCCAAACCTCCACTTTCATTATCACACGTCACACAGGAGGATGTATCTTATAGTCATCACAATCTGCATAGTAACACACACCGATAATAATGTGAGCATTACAACATGAAATAGACACATCATTTGACAGCGTCACAGCATAGAATTAATACATTACCAAAGCTAAGGGAAGATGGGAAGGAACAGACCCCATCAGAACCATAATGCACAGGGGGTCACGGGGAAGCCTTAACGCGACCAACCGATGAGCCCATATAGCCTTGGCAAGAGTCCGAGCGTCAGAGGTCCCCTTTTGTGCTGCTCACCTTGACCATGCTCAACCTTCCTGTTTTAAGCCCTTTTCTGGCAGCTTTCCTGAAGTCAGTGGGTGCCACACCCACTCTAGGAGGAGCTAGCAGAAAGGTTTCGGGAGGATAACAGAGTCACGTCCAGCCACTACACTGAAGAAACGTTTAAGAATGTCACACTGTTGCTTGAGATCAGCTTCTTATCTGTCCTAAACTTAAAGATTTCTAACGCGTCATTAGAGGGTCCGGGTCGGACCCTCTAATAACGTGTTAATGGAGATCTGTGTACGGGTCGGACCCTCTAATAACGTGTTAATGGAGATCTGTGTACAGGTCGGACCCTCTAATGACGTGTTCATGGAGATATGTGTACAGGGCGGACCCTCTACTGACGTGTTCATGAAGATCTGTGTATGGGTCAGACCCTTTACTGACGTGTTCATGGAGAGCTGTGTACGGGTTGGACCCTCTAATAACATGTTTATGGATATCTGTGTATGGGTCGGACCTTCTAATAAAGTGTTAATGGAGAGCTGTGTATGGGTCGGACCCTCTACAGATGTGTTTAGGAAGAGCTGTGTACAGGTCAGACCCTCTGACGTGTTCATGGAGATCTGTGTACGGGTCGGACCTTCTAATGACATGTTTAGGGAGATCTGTGTACGGGTTGGACCCTCTACTGATGTGTTCATGGAGAGCTGTGTATGGGTCGGACCCTCTAATGACGTGTTTAGGGAGAGCTGTTTTCTGGTCGGACCCTCTACTGATCTGTTTAGGGAGAGCTGTGTACGGGTCGGACCCTCTAATGATGTGTTTAGGGAGATCTTTGTACGGGACGGATCCTCTACTGACGTGTTCATGGAGATCTGTGTATGGGTCAGACCCTCTAATAATGTGTTTATGGAGAGCTGTTTACAGGTCGGACCCTCTACAGACGTGTTTAGGGAGAGCTGTGTACGGGTCGGACCCTCTACTGATCTGTTTAGGGAGAGTTGTGTACGGGTCGGACCCTCTACAGACGTGTTCATGGACAGCTGTGTACGGGTCGGACTGTCTAACGTGTTTAGGGAGAGCTGTGTACGGGTCGGACCCTCTAATGACATGTTCATGGACAGCTGTGTACGGGTCGGACCCTCTACAGACGTGTTCATGGACAGCTGTGTACGGGTCGGACTGTCTGACATGTTTAGGGAGAGCTGTGTACGGGTCGGACCCTCTAATGACATGTTCATGGACAGCTGTGTACGGGTCGGACCCTCTACAGACGTGTTCATGGACAGCTGTGTACGGGTCGGACTGTCTGACATGTTTAGGGAGAGCTGTGTACGGGTCGGACCCTCTAATGACATGTTCATGGAGAGCTGTGTACGGATCGGACCCTCTACTGACATGTTCATGGAGAACTGTGTATGGATCGGACCCTCTACTGACGTGTTCATGGACAGCTGTGTATGGATCGGACCCTCTACTGACATGTTCATGGACAGCTGTGTACGGGTTGGACCCTCTACTGACGTGTTCATGGACAGCTGTGTACGGGTTGGACCCTCTACAGACGTGTTCATGGACAGCTGTGTACGGGTCGGACTGTCTGACATGTTTAGGGAGAGCTGTGTATGGGTCGGACCCTCTAATGACGTGTTCATGGAGAGCTGTGTACGGATCGGACCCTCTACTGACATGTTCATGGAGAGCTGTGTACGGATCGGACCCTCTACTGACATGTTCATGGACAGCTGTGTACGGGTTGGACCCTCTACTGACGTGGTCATGGACAGCTGTGTACGGGTCGGACTGTCTAACGTGTTTAGGGAGAGCTGTGTACGGGTCGGACCCTCTAATGACATGTTCATGGACAGCTGTGTATGGGTCGGACCCTCTACAGATGTGTTCATGGACAGCTGTGTACGGGTCGGACTGTCTGACATGTTTAGGGAGAGCTGTGTACGGGTCGGACCCTCTAATGACATGTTCATGGAGAGCTGTGTACGGATCGGACCCTCTACTGACATGTTCATGGAGAACTGTGTATGGATCGGACCCTCTACTGACGTGTTCATGGACAGCTGTGTATGGATCGGACCCTCTACTGACATGTTCATGGACAGCTGTGTACGGGTTGGACCCTCTACTGACATGTTCATGGACAGCTGTGTACGGGTTGGACCCTCTACTGACGAGTTCATGGACAGCTGTGTACGGGTTGGACCCTCTACAGACGTGTTCATGGACAGCTGTGTACGGGTCGGACTGTCTGACATGTTTAGGGAGAGCTGTGTACGGGTCGGACCCTCTAATGACGTGTTCATGGAGAGCTGTGTACGGATCGGACCCTCTACTGACATGTTCATGGAGAGCTGTGTACGGATCGGACCCTCTACTGACATGTTCATGGATAGCTGTGTACGGGTTGGACCCTCTACTGACGTGTTCATGGACAGCTGTGTACGGGTTGGACCCTCTACTGACGTGTTCATGGACAGCTGTGTACGGGTTGGACCCTCTACTGACGCGTTCATGGACAGCTGTGTATGGATCGGACCCTCTACTGACGTGTTCATGGAGAGCTGTGTACGGATCGGACCCTCTACTGACGTGTTCATGGACAGCTGTGTACGGATCGGACCCTCTACTGACGTCTTGTACATATGTGTGGAATGGCATCGGTTGAGGTGACGGAAGATCCTCTCGGAGATTTGTGTGGGATTCTCCTTTCCTCTCTCGCTCGTCTCTCAGACATCAAACACTTTGTCTCAGACAGGAAGCACTTCTCCGGCATCCTCCTTCCTATCAGGATCTCCTGGCCTCCCTGGACCTCCTCACCTGTCTGATATATCCGGCCGGGTCTGCTTCAGATCTCAGGCCAGATGGAGGCCGATCACAGGGAGGGGCTGCGTTCTTCCCAGAGATTGGAGGTGTCTGATGCTGGCACTGGCGGGGTGACGTGATTAGATTGTTAGCTCTTGTGGCGAGGCCTGGCTTGGTTAGGTGGGTTGTCAGGTAAGTTGGGGTGACCTAGCGTCAGATATATCGTGCGGCATGCTCAGCTGTGTCAGTGTAACCTCCAGGGATCTATTCCCTCACAGAGAGCACACTACTCCCCCGACAATGCCTTCATCTGCCTTCCCCTCCACAAGGACCCCACCATCTTTCCTCCTCCATTGTCTTGTATTCCTTGGACTGACATGGCAGCTCGGAGGTGACAGAATCATGTGCATCCGGGTGCCTGTGCAGTTCTTGGCTGTGTTCTCAAATGTCTGACACATACCAGCCCCTGTTGCAGCCTGTCAACATGTGACTTCCTCCAAAGTTACAATGTACAGTCTGATCACTGGGGGAAGGGGGGGGCTGAGGAAATGCTTCCTCCTCCTTCTACAAAGTTACAATGTAAAGTCTGATCACTGGGGGAGGGGAGACTGAGGAAATGTCTAGAACATTGACATCTCAGCCTAGGTAGTCACTGGACTGGAGTTCCAGGATGGCTTTTTAATGGATAATTGTGGATCTTTTTGAGAAGTGATTCTGCTGTATTGTGACAGGTGTGGGATTTATTCCTGGAGTATCACTCTGCAACTCCTAATACTCTGCAGGAGAGATCTCATCGCCGTGTTCTCCTTTCTGAGCTTTTCATTATTATTATTATTATTATACAGGATTATTATTATTATTATACAGGATTTGTATTATTATTATTATTATTATACAGGATTTATATTATTATTATACAGGAATTATATATTATTATTATACAGGATTTATATTATTATTATTATTATTATACAGGATTTATATTATTATTATTATACAGGATTTGTATTATTATTATTATTATTATACAGGATTTATATTATTATTATTATTATTATACAGGATTTATATTATTATTATTATTATTATACAGGATTTATATATTATTATTATTATTATTATTATACAGGATTTATATTATTATTATTATACAGGATTTATATTATTATTATTATTATACAGGATTTGTATTATTATTATTATACAGGATTTATATTATTATTATTATTATTATACAGGATTTATATTATTATTATTATTATTATTATTATACAGGATTTATATTATTATTATTATACAGGATTTATATTATTATTATACAGGATTTATATATTATTATTATTATACAGGATTTATATATTATTATTATACAGGATTTATATATTATTATTATTATTATACAGGATTTATATATTATTATTATTATTATACAGGATTTATATTATACAGGATTTATATTATTATTATACAGGATTTATATATTATTATTATTATACAGGATTTGTATTATTATTATTATTATTATACAGGATTTATATATTATTATTATTATACAGGATTTATATTATTATTATTATTATACAGGATTTATATATTATTATACAGGATTTATGTTATTATTATACAGGATTTATATATTATTATTATTATTATACAGGATTTATATTATTATTATTATTATACAGGATTTATATTATTATTATTATTATTATTATACAGGATTTATATTATTATTATTATACAGGATTTATATATTATTATTATTATTATACAGGATTTATATTATTATTATTATTATTATTATACAGGATTTATATTATTATTATTATACAGGATTTATATATTATTATTATTATTATACAGGATTTATGGCGCCAACAGTTTCCTCGGCGCTTTACAATATAATGGGAGACAATACAGCAACAATACAGTTCAATACAAGAGGGATAGGAGGGCCTGATCCTTGGAGCTGACAATCCAGGAATTTCGTTGAGTTGAACTCCAGATGTGTATAAAAGACAAACATAAATGTGAGAATTCAATATTCTATCATTAAGGCGGTATAAACCCCAACAGCAAACGTTTATTACATTGCAGCTCACCAATTCTCAGGTGTGGCGGCTGCATTCGTTTTCTTTTTTAGGTTTTTTCTTTTCTTTGCCTGGTGATCCAGCCAGCAAGTCTGTTGTTTTTCAAAAGCTCATGCTCTCCAGCCGAATGGATCAGTTTACAGGGATGAGACAAACCATTTACCACTGGTCGGGGCGCTTACAATGATCAGCTTTGATCCATGCAAAACCTTTATCCCAAAAGGAGAAAAACCTCCTGAAGTTTGGCTTCAGTGTGTTAGTGTGTCTAAATCTGCTAGTCCATCTAACACTCCCCTCTCCTCCAGACTGACAATGCTGCTGTCCAAGGTGCCTCTGTTGCTCCTTCATGCAGAGTGGGGGCGCTCTGATACAGGAGGTGTGTTACCGGCCAGATCACCAGGTGAAAACAAAGGGAAAAGAAAACTAATGCAGCCGCCACATCTAATGATTGGTAAGCTGCAATATATGACAGTTTTGTTTTGCGTTTAATAGCTCTTTAAGCCCGGCTCACACTGATGTGGTGCGGAATTTGCAGCGGTTTCTTTGTGAATTGCGTACCGCTTCAGAATCCGAACCATTGTGGGTGTGCATGTTAACAACACCCTGAAATCGGTGCGATGCGCAGAATCGGACGCATGGATGTGAATACCGATGCGATCCAATTCTGGCGCAGCCCAAAAAAAGGGTCCTGCACCTTTTTGGTGCGATTTGAACCATAGAAAATGTACAGAATTCGCGTGTGATTCGCACATTAATGCGGCGCGGTTCCTGTGCGAATCACATGCGATATACCGCATCAGCGTGAACCCGGCTAAATGTATTTCTCAAATGTCTAAGTACATAATTGCGACTCGGTGCCTCTAGAACAGGCTGGGAGCAGGAGAAGCAGCCCCTTTAGGTGTGTTGCAGTACAAAGAGCGTGCTGATAGGAGGAGAGAACGGAGTCACAGAGAAATGACCTCACCAGACCGCTGCTTCTCCTTTCACAGGTGGTTGTTGGGGGTTGGGACTAGCGAAACCTGTAAGTGAAAGTGAAACTGCAGCAAAGAAAAACCAGGTCTCCTGAGCTGTGTAAATCTCAGACAGAAATACAGATTGTTTGACAGAAGTGGGTGTGTTTAGTGACTTCAACATAAAACAGCGGAGTTTCCCTTTAAAAAGTTTTGTTTTGTTTTTTGACTGTACTCTAGTCCTACTTCTGCAGCCACTGGAAAGCCCCGGGCTGGGGCACAATTCCTGACATTCTTTCTCACATTTACTAACAGGTATGGTGGGCGGGATGGTGCAGGAGGAGGATGAAAGGAGATCTGTGTCTGGCATGTCCTGTTGGGGTTGGTAGGTGCGATGCGTTCTTTGTTCAGTGAGACGACACGGAGCGCTGCGGAGGAGATTCTGATCAAAGCCACTCCTCGCAGCTACACGGAGCCTCGGGTCATACACTCCACGGGTCTGAGGAGGCCTCTTCCCATCCATCGTCAGCGTACACAGCGTTCACTTCCAGCGCCTCGAGCGCCATCAACGCGCACAGCGTCCTCAACGCCACAGAATTCACATAATATCGCCCAAATAGCATCTTTTCCCTCTTTTAACCCCTTCCAGTCCAGACACTTTCATCCCCTTCCAGTCCGGACACTTTCATCCCCCTTCCAGTCCGGACACTTCCCCCCCCTTCCAGTCCGGACACTTCCCCCCCCCCCTTCCAGTCCGGACACTTCCCCCCCCTTCCAGTCCGGACACTTCCCCCCTTCCAGTCCGGACACTTTCCCCCCCTTCCAGTCCGGACACTTCCCCCCCCTTCCAGTCCGCACACTTTCACCCCCTTCCAGTCCGGACACTTTCATCCTCTTCCAGTCCGGACACTTTCATCCTCTTCCAGTCCGGACACTTTCATCCCCTTCCAGTCCGGACACTTTCCCCCCCCCCCCTTCCAGTCCGGACACTTTCCCCCCCTTCCAGTCCGGACACTTTCACCCCCTTCCAGTCCGGACGCTTTCACCCCCCTTCCAGTCCGGACGCTTTCACCCCCCTTCCAGTCCGGACGCTTTCACCCCCCTTCCAGTCCGGACACTTTCACCCCCCTTCCAGTCTGGACACTTCCCCCCCCCTTCCAGTCCGCACACTCCCCCCCATTCCAGTCCGGACACTTTTACCCCCTTCCAGGCCAGTTTTCAGCTTTCAGCGCTATCGCACTTTGAATGACAATTGCGCGGTCATGCAACACTGTACCCATATGAATTATTTAGCATTTTTTTGAGACAGATAAAGCTTTATTTTGGTGGTATTTATTCAACACCGTGATAAAAGGGAGGCCGTTTATATACAACGGCCGGACGGGAAGTGGTTAAACTGCATGTGAATGCAAACTGGATGACACTTCATTTGCCCTTCACTGCGCATCCAAAGCAATGGCCGGAAAATACTTTCAACACCATTTTTTTTTTTTTCATAGCTGCTGCTCTCCTGCAGCCTCTTTCAGCCACTTCTAGTCTACATGCAGTTGCAGCGGCATTCTCAGCACATTGTGTTCAAAGCAGCTTCCTGGTAGTGACAACGGTGAGCCGTGCTTGTACAACGTGGCTGCTTATAGTCTCCACCAATGTGATAGAGAACATGTGTCAAACACGAGGCCTGTGGGCCGAATCTGCCTCGCCGACAATTTCGTGTGGCCCTCACACGTCTCCTGTAGGTACAGCATCTCCCTCGTCTCCACCCCAACTTGTCTCAGCAGTCAGCAGCAGAGAGGAGGTCAGAACTCCTACAGATCCTGCGCTTCCCTGTGCAGCTATGGAGAGGCTCAATTCCGCTTCCCCCATCTCTACAGTCAGCAGCAGAGAGGAGGTCAGAACTCCTACAGATCCTGCGCTGTCCTGTACAGCCATGGAGAGGCTCATCTCCGCTTCCCCCATCTCAGCAGTCAGCAGCAGAGAGGAGGTCAGAACTCCTACAGATCCTGCGCTTCCCTGTGCAGCCATGGAGAGGCTCATCTCCGCTTCCCCCATCTCAGCAGTCAGCAGCAGAGAGGAGGTCAGAACTCCTACAGATCCTGCTCTGCCCTGTGCAGCCATGGAGAGGCTCATCTCCGCTTCCCCCATCTCAGCAGTCAGCAGCAGAGAGGAGGTCAGAACTCCTACAGATCCTGCGCTGTCCTGTGCAGCCATGGAGAGTCTCATCTCCGCTTCCCCCATCTCAGCAGTCAGCAGCAGAGAGGAGGTCAGAACTCCTACAGATCCTGCGCTTCCCTGTGCAGCCATGGAGAGGCTCATCTCCGCTTCCCCCATCTCAGCAGTCAGCAGCAGAGAGGAGGTCAGAACTCCTACAGATCCTGCACTGTCCTGTACAGCCATGGAGAGGCTCATCTCTGCTTCCCCCATCTCTGCAGTCAGCAGCAGAGAGGGGTGGCAGATACAGAACGGTTAGTAAGTTGGATGAGTCTGGCAGCAGCATTCATGATAGACTGAAGAGGGGATAGCCTGCGATGAGGTCGGCCAATGAGGAGGGAGTTACAGTAGTCAAGGTGAGAGATAACCAGGGAGTGGATAAGTTTCTTAGTGGTTTCCGAGGTTAGGAACGGGCGTGTCAGATTCAGCATTGCTGTCCTAACTTTAATGCAGAAGAGAGAAATCGTGTCATTTGTGTATTAAAATTCTTGCCTGTCTGCCTTTTTTTTTCGTCCCCTAAAGTGCCAGTTTAAGTGGATGGCACAAAGCACAGAATGCCATTTGTTACACAACAAACAGATGTGAAGACAGCCTGAGATGCAATAAGGGCCCCATGTACACGGGGGAAACTCTTCTGAACGATGGAAACTGACTGCTGGAAAACGTAGGTTAAAAAATGTTAGTTTAGCCGCGTTTGCATACCGCGTTTGCGTTTAGAAGCGTTTTTAAAAGATAACATCAGGAGACCTTCCCAAATGCCCAGAATGCACTGAAAAATAGTAAATAAATAACTATTTCAGACATTTTCAGAAAAATATAGAGAGCAGAAGCAGAGAGAGCAGTATGTGTGGAGATGATCGGTCTTTTCTGGTTGTATTCACTATGGATCCCATCATGAGTATAATGCGGCGCGTTCTACCATTGTTTCCTTCACGCCAAACCTGGAACTGACTGCGCCGGTGTACCGGGTCCATCTGAATACATGGAAAACGCTTTGCATGCATTTCTGATGATGAAAAAAGGCTCCGGACAGCATCTGGACATGGAAGAGTTAAAAAACGCTTGCAAACGCTTATAAATGCGGTTAACCACGTTTACAAGCATTTGGAGTTTGAAACGCCAGTAAAATCTACTTTTTTTTTTTTTTTAAGTCCGCAAACGTGCAACTATAATGAAAAACCTGTAAGTGTTCACAAAAAAGGTGCAAGTGCAAAACACCACACGAAAAAGTGCACTTAGGGGTGTGTTTTGTCCTTGCCCGAAGGGGTCGGACCACTACCCTGATCCCCCGGGGCACGAAGCTCCTGACAGGGACAAGGTTCCCATTTGGTCCTCCTGGCCAAAAGGCCTGGTGGACCACCGTTCCTTGTGGCCAGCCGGAGCCGGACACCCAGTACTTGGTCAGGGGGCTCTCCCGAAGAGAAAACCCTCCTAGGGATCAGGGGAGGAAGGAACCAAAAGGCCACACATCCTCCCCCTAGATTTCAGGGCAGGCCCGAGGACCCACACCCTCCATCATGTGAGGAAAACACACACATAAGTAAAGAAAAAGTGACAAAACGTGGGAGGTGTTAAGTTAAATAAACAGAAAATAAAAAAGTGGTCGTGCCAAATACTGCACAGACCAGGCCCTGAGCCAGTAAAATCTACTTTTTTTTTTTTTTTTTAAGTCCGCAAACGTGCAAACTACAACGAAAAACCCGTAAGTGATCACAAAAAAAGTGCAAGTGCGAACACCACACGAAAAAGTGCACTTAGGGGTGTGCTTGTCCTACCCCTGAAGGGGTTGGACCGTTACCCTGATCCCCCGGGGCGCGAAGCTCCTGACGGGGACAAGGTTCCCATTTGGTCCTCCTAGCCAAAAGGCCTGGTGGACCACCGTTCCTTATGTCCAGCCGAAGCCGGACATCCAGTACTAGGCCAGGGGGGCTCTCCCGGAGAGAAAACCCCCCTAGGTATCAGGGGAGGAAGGAACCAAAAGGCCACACATCCTCCCCCTAGACTTCAGGGTAGGCCCGAGGACCCACACCCTCCATCCGTGAAAACACACACATAAGCGAAAGAAAAAGTGACAAACGTGGGAGGTGAAATAAATTAAATAAATAGAAAATAAAAAAGTGGTACCGTGCCAAATTGTGCACAGACCAGGCCCTGAGACCCGTAGCAAAAATTGCCCTGGTCCTAGCCAAAAGGCCTGGTCCTTAGGGCGCTGTGCAAAAAGAATGTAAAAACAGTGACCATGTGCCATGTTCACACAGTGGGGTCCCACACCCAGGTGTTACTAGTGGCACCCCTGAGAGCGTCTACTCAGGGGGCACCGAGTTTGCGGACTTTCTGCCTCCTCAGCCCCTGGCCAGACCAAGGTTGATCCGTCCAAATCAGGAGGTACTGGGTCTTTCCAGCTTTCCCAGAGGAATTACTCCCAAGGCCCCAGAACGAATCATGGCGCTCCCCGGTTTCTGTCCCTCCGATACTAGCCTTCCAGACCCCCATCATACCAGTGAGGGTACTATACAACAACCATCCCCGCAAAGCTAGAATGGCCGGCAGCACCCCCACTGGACACTGATAAGAACAGATACTACACTTGATCTTAGCCAAAATCTACTCCTGAACGCAAGTTTGGTGCGTTCAAAAAAACGACTGTAAACTGAACTGCCTGTAAAGGACGATGTGTACACGGACACATAGGAGGACATTAGGGAGAGTTCAGGGGCTGCTGAAACAAACGCAGAAAAGCTCCTAAACGTCAGTTTATCAGCCGCTGTGTACATGGAGCCTGAAAGGTAAAAAAAAAAAATTTTCATGAAAGAAAAAAAATAACAATTGCATATGCTGTAGCAAACTAAATGTCATCCCGTTCGTGTTTAAACCTCCTGTAATGATTTGTTAATGAACACAGAGCTGGATGTAATGACGCGTGATCCCCATATTCATACATCCATGACACTTTATTTGCTCAGCAGTTTGCGGCTCATTGTTGGGCCTCCTAACAGAGACAAACCCTTGAATGCTTTGTGTTGGAGTGGACGCAGATGTCCCCGGTCTCATGTATGCTTTGTTGGGGCTCCACAAGTGTCCCTGTGTGAGCGGGCGATGCCTCAGTCATCTGTATGAAAGGATGAAATATGAGCGCGGCGCGATGGTTATTTGTATAGAACCTCTTCGCTTCTACTCAATGACTTCTTTTGCAAGCGGCCAATTGTGGGTCGTTTTATTGGCCGATGTCAGTACTGCCGGGACCTTTTTATTTATTTTTGTAGATGGTATTATATTTATTCATGAATTGTTAATAATATGACACTTTGGTGTTTACATTCGGGGATCACCTGCCGAAGGCTCCAGTTTTCTGTGGCGGTTCATTTTGTGCCGTTGTCAGCAGTGCTCTGGAGATTCCTGTAATTGCTGCGGTCTGCTCCTTCTCGGTGGTCCTCACCTGGAGGTTACAGTTCACTTTTGAATGACAATTGCGCGGTCATGCAACAAATTTTATCTTTTTTTTTTTTTAGAGATATAAATCTTTCTTTTGGTGGTATTTAATCATCGCTGGGTTTTATATTTTTTGCTAAACAAACTAAAAAAGTTTTGTTTTCCTAGTTTCTGTTATATAATTTTACAAACAGGTAATTTTTCTCCTTCATGATGTGCGCTGGTTAGGCAGTCCTGATGGGCACTGATGAGGCAGCACTAACAGGCTGAACTGATAGGCTGCACTGATGGGCACTGATAGGCTGCACTGATGGGCACTGATAGGCTGCACTGATGGGCACTGACAAGGAGGCACTAATGGGCACCAATAGGCTGCACTGATGGGCACCGATTGGTTGCACTTATGGGCACCAATAGGCAGCACTGAAGGTCACCGATAGGCTTCACTGACGGCACTGACTGGCTGCACTGATGGACACTCACTGACGGCACTGATGGTCACTGACTGGCATCACTGATGGTCACTGACTGGCATCACTGATGGTCACTGACTGGCATCACTGACGGTCACTGACTGGCGGCACTGACGGTCACTGACTGGCTGCACTGACGGTCACTGACTGGCTGCACTGACGGTCACTGACTGGCTGCACTGACGGTCACTGACTGACGGTCACTGACTGGCGGCACTGGCGGTCACTGACTGGCGGCACTGGCGGTCACTGACTGGCGGCACTGGCGGTCACTGACTGGCGGCACTGACGGTCACTGACTGGCGGCACTGGCGGTCACTGACTGGCGGCACTGACGGACACTGACTGGCGGCACTGACAGACACTGTTGTTGCAGCACTGAAGGACACTGTTGGGGCAGCACTGAAGGGCACTGATAGGCTTCACTGACAGCACTGACTGGCTGCACTGATGGACACTGACTGACGGCACTGATGATCACTGACTGGCATCACTGATGGTCACTGACGGTCACTGACTGGCGGCACTGACGGTCACTGACTGATGGTCACTGACTGGCGGCACTGACGGTCACTGACTGGCGGCACTGACGGTCACTGACTGGCGGCACTGACGGTCACTGACTGGCGGCACTGACGAGCACTGACTGGCGGCACTGACGGTCACTGACTGGCGGCACTGACGGTCACTGACTGGCGGCACTGACAGACACTGTTGGGGCAGCACTGAAGGACACTGTTGTGGCAACACTGAAGCACACTGTTGTGGCAGCACTGAAGGACACTGTTGTGGCAGCACTGAAGCACACTGTTGGGGCAGCGCTGATGCACACTGTTGGGGCAGCGCTGAAGCACACTGTTGGGGCAGCGCTGAAGCACACTGTTGGGGCAGCACTGAAGCACACTGTTGTGGCAGCACTGAAGGACACTGTTGGGGCAGCACTGAAGCACACTGTTGTGGCAACACTGAAGCACACTGTTGTGGCAGCACTGAAGGACACTGTTGTGGCAGCACTGAAGGACACTGTTGTGATAGCACTGAAGGACACTGTTGGGGCAGCACTGATGGACACTGTTGGGGTAGCACTGAAGGACACTGTTGGGGCAGCACTGATGGACACTGTTGGGGCAGCACTGATGGACACTGTTGGGGCAGCACTGATGGACACTGTTGGGGTAGCACTGATGGACACTGTTGGGGCTGGGGGCTGCACTGGACTGCCATTTATGGGCTCTTCTCTTTCCTCACACTGTGACAGGGTGAGGAAAGTGCAGCCGATAATCAGCAAGTGTGTTTACATTGTGATCAGTTATGTCATTGGATGCAGCTGATCACGTGGTAACAGGGCGCTGTGATTGGCCCTTTACCATGTCATGTGATCAGCTGTGTCCAACGGACACAGCGATCACAGAGCTCACTGGGTGCGCGCCCCAGGGATCGCGCAGAGGCATGGTTCTGGAGGATGTCATTTGACACCCTCCCAGAACTAGACAACTGCGCTGTAGCCGTCATTTGGCTATAGTCCGGTTGTCAAGTGTTTAATCACCACTGAATCGTGTGCCATGCACTGACATGTCATTCTGGACTCCATGTTCTGTCATCTTCTTTTTTTAAAGTTGAACCCAAATGCAATTATAAAAAAGAAAGAAAAACTAAATTTTGACCATTTCTATAGATTTATTAAAAATGGCAACATCTCCTTATCATGGGTGTGCTTATACTAGCGTATGCCCGAGCATGTTTGACCCCTAGAGTCCAGTTCACTGGACTAGTCTGATCAGAAGAAGACGCAGAGAGATCCTTGCACTGCGGGTCCTCAGGTACAGCTTCCTATCCAGCAAGGAGAACAGTGAGTAGCACAGTAGTATATATGCTGGGACTAGCAGTCAGATACAGCAGTGCCCTAGATGATCTCACACTGCAGATACACACCTATGAGGCTCCAGAACAGGAGTGCCTATGTACAGGGAGTCCACTGCTATTTTTACGGAGGAATTAAAAGACAAAAGGTACAATTTCCAGGGTACTAATTAGATACAATTAACATATGTAGACATATCATTTCTAACAGCAATACTTCATTTTTTCTTAATTTTTTATGATCAGGTCCACACTTGTGGCTTTGTCTGCTTGCAAACACTTTGTTCCACCACCATTCCCAGCAGCGATGATTTTCTGTAGAGACCACTTAAATACTGGAATTCACAGGCAGGTTCTTTTTTTATCCACACTGGATTGTATTACATGTGAAGTGTCTGCTTTCATTTATCCTCAGGCATGCACAGGGATTGCAGGTAGCTGTATTTTCACATGTTAAGGGCATCTAAAGCGTTACTAAACCCAGGACCCCGCATTCACTATATCCGCTCTCCCCGGACCCCGCATTCACTATATCCGCTCTCCCCGGACCCCGCATTCACTATATCCGCTCTCCCCGGACCCCGCATTCACTATATCCGCTCTCCCCGGACCCCGCATTCACTATATCCGCTCTCCCCGGACCCCGCATTCACTATATCCGCTCTCCCTGGACCCCGCATTCACTATATCCGCTCTCCCCGGACCCCGCATTCACTATATCCGCTCTCCCCGGACCCCGCATTCACTATATCCGCTCTCCCCGGACCCCGCATTCACTATATCCGCTCTCCCCGGACCCCGCATTCACTATATCCGCTCTCCCCGGACCCCGCATTCACTATATCCGCTCTCCCCGGACCCCGCATTCACTATATCCGCTCTCCCCGGACCCCGCATTCACTATATCCACTCTCCCCGGACCCCGCATTCACTATATCCGCTGTCCCCGGACCCTGCATTCACTATATCCGCTCTCCCCGGACCCCGCATTCACTATATCCGCTCTCCCCGGACCCCGCATTCACTATATCTGCTCTCCCCGGACCCCGCATTCACTATATCCACTCTCCCCGGACCCCGCATTCACTATATCCACTCTCCCCGGACCCCGCATTCACTATATCTGGTCTCCCCGGACCCCGCATTCACTATATCCGCTCTCCCCAGACCCTGCATTCACTATATCCGCTCTCCCCAGACCCCGCATTCACTATATCCGCTCTCCCCGGACCCTGCATTCACTATATCCGCTCTCCCCGGACCCCGCATTCACTATATCCGCTCTCCCCAGACCCTGCATTCACTATATCCACTCTCCCCGGACCCCGCATTCACTATATCCGCTCTCCCCGGACCCTGCATTCACTATATCCGCTCTCCCCGGACCCCGCATTCACTATATCCGCTCTCCCCGGACCCTGCATTCACTATATCCACTCTCCCCGGACCCCGCATTCACTATATCCGCTCTCCCTGGACCCCGCATTCACTATATCCGCTCTCCCCGGACCGTGCATTCACTATATCCGCTCTCCCTGGACCCCGCATTCACTATATCCGCTCTCCCCGGACCCCGCATTCACTATATCCGCTCTCCCCGGACCCTGCATTCACTATATCCGCTTTCCCTGGACCCCGCATTCACTATATCCGCTCTCCCCGGACCCCGCATTCACTATATCCGCTCTCCCCGGACCCTGCATTCACTATATCAGGTCTTCCCTTTTTTTAGTATACCAAGGTATGGTTGTACGAGGGCGCCACATTTAGTATTTCACTTTGCATTTTCCTTTTCTTTTTTTTTTCCGCTACACATGTATGTTTATAGACAGTTTACGACTGTCTCATTAATTCCCTCAGTTTATATCCAGGAAGCGGTGAAAATCGAACAAATTTTCTCAGTTCCAGAGCTTGTGTGCCGTGAAACGGGATCCACCACGGGATAAGGTTTATGGGTTCCTGGCTGTTCCTGCTGGTCCTTCTGGGTATAGAAGCAGGACAGGTGCACCTCATGAAAAAAGAGAGATTTCAGCAAAAGCCTTAACCAGACCAAAACCAATAACCATCAGACGGGGAACTGGTCCACCAAATCCAAACCAGATGGTCGAAAATGAACCCTTCAGTGTCCGATCACTAAATATAAACTGATAGTATTCGGGCGAACCGGGACGTAACCGTACAATTCTACAGAAATATGGGAGGTCAAAGTGTAGGCAAACCCAAATACTGAAGCTGTTCCTTTCTACTTTTATTTATTATTTCAGGTACTTATATAATGACGTCAGTTTACACAGCGCTTTACATATATATTGTACATTCACATCAGTCCCTAACCCTCAAGGGGTGTACAACCTAAGGTCCCTAACCCTCAAGAGGCGTACAATCTAAGGTCCCTAACCCTCAAGAGGCGTACGATCTAAGGTCCCTAACCCTCAAGGGGTGTACAATCTAAGGTCCCTAACCCTCAAGGGGCGTACAATCTAAGGTCCCTGACCCTCAAGGGGCGTATAATCTAAGGTCCCTAACCCTCAATGGGTGTACAATCTAAGGTCCCTAACCCTCAAGGGGCGTACAATCTAAGGTCCCTGACCCTCAAGGGGCGTATAATCTAAGGTCCCTAACCCTCAAGGGGCGTACAATCTAAGGTCCCTAACCCTCAAGGGGCGTATAATCTAAGGTCCCTAACCCTCAAGGGGTGTATAATCTAAGGTCCCTAACCCTCAAGGGGTGTATAATCTAACGTCCCTAACCCTCAAGGGGGGTACAATCTAAGGTCCCTAACCCTCAAGGGGCGTATAATCTAAGGTCCCTAACCCTCAAGGGGCATATAATCTAACGTCCCTAACCCTCAAGGGGGGTACAATCTAAGGTCCCTAAACCTCAAGGGGCGTACAATCTAAGGTCCCTAACCCTCAAGGGGCGTACAATCTAAGGTCCCTAACCCTCAAGGGGCGTACAATCTAAGGTCCCTAACCCTCAAGGGGCGTACAATCTAAGGTCCCTAACCCTCAAGGGGCGTACAATCTAAGGTCCCTGACCCTCAAGGGGCCTTTAATCTAAGGTCCCTGACCCTCAAGGAGAGTACAATCTAAGGTCCCTGACCCTCAAGGGGCGTACAATCTAAGGTCCCTAACCCTCAAGGAGCGTATAATTTAAGGTCCCTAACCCTCAAGGAGCGTACAATCTAAGGTCCCTAACCCTCAAGGGGTGTACAATCTAAGGTCCCTAACCCTCAAGGGGTGTACAATCTAAGGTCCCTAACCCTCAAGAGGTGTACAATCTAAGGTCCCTAACCCTCAAGGGGCGTACAATCTAAGGTCCCTAACCCTCAAGGGGCGTATAATCTAAGGCCCCTAACCCTCAAGGGGCGTATAATCTAAGGTCCCTAACCCTCAAGGGGCGTATAATCTAAGGTCCCTAACCCTCAAGGGGCGTACAATCTAAGGTCCCTAACGGGACAGGTCACAATAAGATCCAAAGCCGGGGAGATGAAGCCCCGTCAAAGGCCCCAGGAACAAACTCAAATAACAGTTCAAATACAAAAGAAAAAAGTTCAATTAGTAATTAACATTGGGAATTGAGGTGACATAAAGGAGATGGCTAAGAAACAGAGAGAGAGGGGAAAGGAAGGGAGACGAGAAAAAAAAAAAAACATGGTGGGAAAAGAACAGAGGAAAAGGTTTTTACTTTAAGTAAGTGACAACGCTACGCTTCCAGCTTCTGGTCCCATGGAAGTGTTGTCACCCTCTACCGTAAGCTCTGGTGGCATCCAGTCTGCCGCAGTCAACACACCCTTTCTGGTTGATTGACAGCTACTCTGACCATTCAGCATCTGAGATTGGGACCTTCTGGTTTTGTTGGTCTAGAGTTATGACTAAAGCAGGCCGTAGACGGTTTTTTTTTTTGAAAAACGAAAAATCGGTTGTTCAATCAGTCGACATTACCACTATTGGTAAAAAAAAGGTCGGCTGATTTTCGTCCCGTCTACGGCCGGCAATTATATAGAATATATGCAGAAGAAGAAGAAATAGAATATGAAGAAGAGGAAGAAATAGAATATGAAGAAGAAAAAGTTGTAACATTGTATCTATTTGTATCCATTTCGGATACAGATGGTTCTATTCGGATACAAATAGATACAATGTTACTATACTTTTACATGTCAAATATAATATCGGACTGAAATTCTTTTTTTTTTCTTCTTCATATTCTATTTCTGCTTCTCATTCATATTCTATTTTTTTCCTTTTCTTCTTTTCCTTCTTCTTTCATGTCACTGCTCATGCGCATTTTTAAATATCGGAAAAAGATCGGCAAATGTGTCCATCATTGCCGTGAAAATCGGCAGAACGACAATTTTGGCTGATTATTTTCCAGCAGGACTGATAATCTAAAAGGTCAAAAACACGAAAAACGGCCGACCGATTACTGCAGTAACGATCCGAAAATCGTCCGATTTTTTTTTTTTCCGGCCGATTTTCGGTCGTTTTTCATTTCGTCTATGGCCCATATAAAGGGCAAGCTCGGTGTTCTGTATTCACGTCCATCATGGACACACACACTCCCTCGTGGTTCCCAAACTGGTGGCCATTTTGCATTGCTAAGATCTGTTGTGAAAAAGCGGATTAGGAGAGCCTTTTCCATGAAGAGCTCTGACAGTTCCTGGAAACTGGTAAATAATATATTGTTCCCGATGTGATAAAGTTTCTGTTCTCCAGCCTGAGATGTGGGAAGCATATTAGTGTCTCGGCCTTATTTCATGCCCGCAGCACAATTCCGCACCTCCCGATCTGTACTTGTTCCGCATTTTAAGAGGATCCCATCCCAGCAGGGAGTCTCTGTTCACTTGGGAGAGCAAGGAGGCCAACGTACTGAGCCACAGCCAAGATCTCAGGAGGCCTATCCCAGAAACAGGGTTTAAAGAAGAACATAATTAAGAAGAAGAATGTTGTTTTCCCGATGGAGAACTGTTGAAATCACGGAATACAATGATCACATGGTATTTATATTTCTTTTGGTAGGACTTGTATGCCAAGCCGGAAAAGTATCTATACCTGCGATCACCCCCTTCAGATAGGCATTGTGACTGCCGGGACAAAACACGGAGCAGGGACTACAGTTCCATCATGGGAGGGAATACGTATTTGTTTCCATGGTCCAGACCTGCTCACTCACACAGGAACAAAAACTGAAATGGACCTGAACTCAAAAAGGAAGATTTGTTCTCATATGAGGCTAAAGCCATTTATAACTCCGCCCCAAATTACATCACCAATCTTGTCTCCAAATCTCACCCAAACCGTCCTCTCCGCTCCTCCCACAACTTCCTACTCTCTAGCTCCCTTGTCTCCTCCTCTCATGCTCATCTCCAGAGCCTCCCCCATCCTCTGGAACTCTCTACCCCAATCTATCAGACTATCACCTACTCTGCTCACTTTTTGGTGATATCTGAAAACCTCTCTCTTCAGGGAAGCCTATCCTGCCCTCTCTGCCAATCCCTCCACTGGCCTCCACTCAGTGTCCTCCACCCCTCTCTGCCAATCCCTCCACTGTCCTCCACCCCTCTCTGCCAATCCCTCCACTGGCCTCCACTCAGTGTCCTCCACCCCTCTCTGCCAATCCCTCCACTGTCCTCCACTCAGTGTCCTCCACCCCTCTCTGCCAATCCTTCCACTGACCTCCATTCAGTGTCCTCCACCCCTCTCTGCCAATCTTTCCACTGGCCTCTACTCAGTGTCCTCCATCCCTCTCTGCCAATCCCTCCACTGACCTTAGATTGTACGCCCCTTGAGGGTTAGGGACCTTAGATTGTATGCCCCTTGAGGGTTAGGGACCTTAGATTGTACGCCCCTTGAGGGTCAGGGACCTTAGATTGTATGCTCCTTGAGGGTCAGAGACCTTAGATTGTACGCCCCTTGAGGGTTAGGGACCTTAGATTGTACGTTCCTTGAAGGTTAGGGACCTTGGATTGTACCCCCCTTGAGGGTTAGGGACCTTAGATTGTACGCCCCTTGAGGGTTAGGGACCTTAGATTGTACCCCCCTTGAGGGTTAGGGACCTTAGATTGTACACCCCTTGAGGGTTAGGGACCTTAGATTGTATGCTCCTTGAGGGTCAGAGACCTTAGATTGTACGCCCCTTGAGGGTTAGGGACCTTAGATTGTACGCCCCTTGAGGGTTAGGGACCTTAGATTGTACACCCCTTGAGGGTTAGGGACCTTAGATTGTACACCCCTTGAGGGTTAGGGACCTTAGATTGTATGCTCCTTGAGGGTCAGAGACCTTAGATTGTACGCCCCTTGAGGGTTAGGGACCTTAGATTGTACACCCCTTGAGGGTTAGGGACCTTAGATTGTACGCCCCTTGAGGGTTAGGGACCTTAGATTGTACCCCCCTTGAGGGTTAGGGACCTTAGATTGTACACCCCTTGAGGGATAGGGACCTTAGATTGTACGCCCCTTGAGGGTTAGGGACCTTAGATTGTATGCCCCTTGAGGGTTAGGGACCTTAGATTGTACGCCCCTTGAGGGTCACGGACCTTAGATTGTACACCCCTTGAGGGTCACGGACCTTAGATTGTACGCCCCTTGAGGGTTAGGGACCTTAGATTGTACGCTCCTTGAGGGTTAGGGACCTTAGATTGTACGCCCCTTGAGGGTTAGGGACCTTAGATTGTACGCCCCTTGAGGGTTAGGGACCTTAGATTGTACGCCCCTTGAGGGTTAGGGATCTTAGATTGTACGCCCCTTGAGGGTTAGGGACCTTAGATTGTACGCCCCTTGAGGGTTAGGGACTGATGTGAATGTACAATATATATGTAAAGCGCGGTGTAAATTGACGGCGCTATATAAGTACCTGAAATAAATACAAAACTAAATATTGACCTGCTTATTTGATGTCGTTTTAAATGAACCCAAAGCATTTGGAGCTGCTGACTTTGATCCTTCATCTCACAGGACTCTCCAGTGTTGTCAAATGCAGCGGTGCAGAGAATTGCGTGCACGATCATCTTACACAAGACATGAGTTCGCTTCCTGTAATTAAGCTCGGCCTTCTCTGAAAAGCCCCCCCTGTGTTCGCTGACCCTTCAGACGTGACGCAGAACGCAGCGAAAGGCATCAGCCGTTAAAATACTTGTCAGCCAGTAACTGGTGTCGACAGCATCCCTAATCATATCAAGAGCGCCCTTTTAAAACGTTCCACCGAAAGCATAATTAATTCATTGTTCTGTAGGTGCTAATATTCATATTGTGTCAGAGGCGACGGGGGGGAAGGGAAACGACGTGGCCCATTTAACGCTCGCTCGGCGGCGCCTGCGTGCTGAACCCTTTCCCCAAATCCTATTCGCTACACCTCCTTAACGGGACCCGGAACCAGCGGGAGGTCTCGGGAGTCTGCGTCACATTTCTCAGCGCCTTGATCCCATGCTAATTTTATGCAGAGCTTTCGCTGCAATTAAGTAAGCGGTCTCATTGAGACCGGAGCTGTCGTCTCCTGGCGGACATGCTGTCACTCCTCGCTCATTGTCTTGCCGGTTCATTTGACGTTTTGGGTGACACGGTCTGTTTGGATGATTTTCATGTTTATCCCACACTTGAGGCGCAAAGCTCTTATGTAAAGATGTTTATAAAGACGCGGAATGCGCTTATGTTTTTGAAGCCAGTGCGGCTAAACTAATTAATGAGCTTAAAGTGCTTTCAAATTGTATACTTTTGCTTCCTTTTCATGAGGATTCTGTGTGCGCAGAAACTGATATCGCAGCTGTTTAAAGTGCGGCGGTTTTATATTGGCTTAAGGGTACACCTGTCGAGAGAGAATTGGGTTAGCTGCCATTGCTGGTCTCTCCTTTTGATTATTATTATAGAGGATTTATATCGCGCCAACAGTTTGCTCAGCGCTTTACAAAATGAAGGCAGATATTACAGTTACCATACAATCTGGTACAAGAGGAAACAGAGGGCCCGGCTCATTAGAGCTTACAATCTAGGGGGAAGGGGCTTACAATCTAGGAGGAAGGGGCTTACAATCTAGGGGAAGGGTCTTACAATCTAGGGGGAAGGGTCTTACAATCTAGGGGGAGGGTCTTACAGTCTAGGAGGAAGGGTCTTACAATCTAGGGGGAAGAGTCTTACAATCTTGGGGGAAGGGTCTTACAATCTAGGGGGAAGGGTCTTACAATCTAGGGGGAAGGGTCTTACAATCTAGGGGGAAGGGTCTTACAATCTAGGGGGAAGGGTCTTATAATCTAGGAGGAAGGGTCTTACAATCTAGGGGGAAGGGTCTTACAGTCTAGGAGGAAGGGTCTTACAATATAGAGGGAAGGGTCTTACAATCTAGGAGGAATGGTTGAGGGATACAAAAGGAAATAGCTGTGGGGGGGGATGAGCTCCTGGAGGAAATAAATGGTGGTTTACTTGGTAGAAGCAGGATAGGCTTCTTTAAAGAGTAAGGTTTTCAGGGATCGTCTAAAGGTGGATAGATTAGGAGACAGCCGGACAGATTGGGGTAGAGCATTCCATAGGATGGGAGAAGCTTGGGAAAAGTCCTGGAGCATGGGAGGAGGTGACACGGGAACTAGAGAGCAGAAGGTCTTGGGAGGATCGAAGACAGCGGTTTGGTTGATATTTTGAGACCAGGTTGGTGATGTAGCTGGGGGCAAAGTTGTGGATGGCTTTGTAAGTTGTTAGTATTTTGAATTTTATTCATTTAGCGAGTGGAAGCCAGTGGAGGGATTGGCAGAGAGGGATGGAGGACACTGAGTGGAAGCCAGTGGAGGGATTGGCAGAGAGGGGTGGAGGACACTGAATGGAGGCCAGTGGAGGGATTGGCAGAGAGGGGTGGAGGACACTGAGTGGAAGCCAGTGTAGGGATTGGCAGAGAGGGGTGGAGGACACTGAGTGGAAGCCAGTGGAGGGATTGGCAGAGAGGGGTGGAGGACACTGAGTGGAGGCCAGTGGAGGGATTGGCAGAGAGGGGTGGAGGACACTGAGTGGAGGCCAGTGGAGGGATTGGCAGAGAGGGGTAGCAGACACTAGTTTACTGGCTGTCATGCTGATGTACTTAAAGCTGAACTTAGCAGAAAATAATGTTCTTTAGGTTAGCAATATACATTTCACATTAATAATTTATCTACCAAAATTAGTAAGTGCTGTAAATTGCCTCCAGCATTGCTCCTGTTTCTTCTTGCCAGAAGCTGCCACTTTGCTGAAGCCCAGAGCCCCCGAGCAGCATTAAATCTTTAGGCTGTTAGCAGATCGACCCTCTGCATTTTCAGCACAGTGCCTAAAAACAAAGAGCAACTGAGGATGTGCGGAGCAGGGTAAGACTGGATTTTAACTCCTTCCCGCCGGCCGTACACCTATATGTCGCCTCTCGGGAGGTGGGCCTTAATGCTGAAGAATAAAACAGCGATATGAGAATGGATAAATGTGGGCCTCACATCGAGGTGTACTCTATTTGGAATACAATAAAACCAAAGCATTAGTGGCCAGGGCAAGGTGGAAGAACCGTCCGCTCCTTGGGTGTTGCAAGGGAGAGAGCAGAGAGGGTACTCCTGTGCACTGTTGGAATAGCCAGGAGATTGCGGCGTCCTGGAACTGACGTCACCGCAATCTCAGAGACTTGATAAGACGCAGATGTGCGAAACGCGTTGTCTAGGTCAGTGTTTTTCAACCTTTTTTGTGCAAAGGCACACTTTTTTCATGAAAAAAATCACAAGGCACACCACCATTAGAAAATGTTAAAAAAATGTACCTCTGTACCTATATTGACCATATAGTAATTCATCCCCCATAGTAATTCATCCCCCATAGTAATTAATCCCCCATATAGTAATTCATCCCCCATAGTAATTAATCCCCCATATAGTAATTCATCCCCCCATATAGTAATTCATCCCCCATATAGTAATTCATCCCCCATATAGTAATTCATCCCCCATAGTAATTCATCCCCCATAGTAATTCATCCCCCATATAGTAATTAATCCCCCATAGTAATTCATCCCCCATATAGTAATTCATCCCCCATAGTAATTCACCCCCCATATAGTAATTCATCCCCCATATAGTAATTCATCCCCCATATAGTAATTCATCCCCCATATAGTAATTCACCCCCCATAGTAATTCATCCCCCATATAGTAATTCATCCCCCATAGTAATTCATCCCCCATATAGTAATTCATCCCCCATAGTAATTCACCCCCCCTATAGTAATTCATCCCCCTATAGTAATTCATCCCCCATATAGTAATTCATCCCCCATATAGTAATTCATCCCCCATATAGTAATTCATCCCCTATAGTAATTCATCCCCCATATAGTAATTCATCCCCCATAGTAATTCATCCCCCATAGTAATTCATCCCCCATATTAATTCATCCCCCATATTAAGTCCCCAAGCCCCCCCTGTGTCAATTCACTTACCTTTGCTCCGCGCGTTCCTCTCGCCGTTCCGGTGTAGCATGAAAATCTGTCTCCTATGAGGATCTGTCCCCCTCGACGTATCTGCGCATGTGCCAGTTTCAGGCATTAGCAGCCGATCGGCGATCTCACATGCGCAGATACGTCAAGGGGGACAGATCATCCTGACAGTATCACGCTCCGCGGGCCGGATTAAAAGGTCCGCCGGGCCGTATACGGCCCGCGGGCCGTAGTTTGCCCATTGCTGTTCTAATGATTGGTCTATTTGTGAGCCGAGGCCACATGTTACGGATGAAATTGCAATTTTTCCCACGGCACACCAGACAATATCTCACGGCACACTAGTGTGCCGCGGCACAGTGGTTGAAAAACGCTGGTCTAGGTTACCGGCCCCGGCTTGCGTTCCAAGGCAGGATCCTCCCTTCCGCTTCCTCCGAGATTGGGGTGACGTCAGTTCCAGGGCGCCGTGATCTCCTGGCTATTCCAACAGTGC
Source organism: Staurois parvus (assembly GCF_062004578.1). Lineage (NCBI taxonomy): Eukaryota > Metazoa > Chordata > Amphibia > Anura > Ranidae > Staurois > Staurois parvus. The sequence continues at coordinate 501,847 of NW_028319862.1, forward strand.
ACAGTAGTACTCTCTCTGCTCTCTCCCTTGCAACACCCAAAGAGCAGAGGGTTCTTCCACCTTGCCCTGGCCACTCATGCTTTGCTTTTATGGCATTCCAAAGGCCTTTTCCCCCAAAGCGCGTTAGCTGTATCTGATGCTCTTAACCAGCCCTCAAAATGTCCACTCACCTGCTCGCATTGGGTGAGCAGAAATTATGTGGGGGCGAGCAGTGCTGGGACTAGAAGTGTGTGGGATGGGCGGCGGTGAGGGCAGTTAAAAGCAGTGATCTCCCTGTATGGCTTTCAATGAAGCAGCTGAAAGTTACTGGAGGGAGAGGAGGAGAATCGGCTGCCAGCTGCTTCATCGAAAGCCATACAGGGAGATCACTGCTTGTAACTTCCCCCACAGCCGCACCGATGAATGTGGGGTCTGGGGAGAGCGGATATAGTGAATGCGGGGTCCGGGGAGAGCGGATATAGTGAATGGAGGGTCCGGGGAGACCGGATATAGTGAATGAGAGGTCCGGGGAGAGCGGATATAGTAAATGCGGGGTCCGGGGAGAGCGGATATAGTGAATGCAGGGTCCGGGGAGAGCGGATATAGTGAATGCGGGGTCCGGGGAGACCAGATATAGTGAATGTGGGGTCCGGGGAGAGCGGATATAGTGAATGCGGGGTCCGGGGAGAACGGATATAGTGAATGCAGGGATCCTGGGAGAGCAGATATAGTGAATGCGGGGTCCGGGGAGAGCGGATATAGTGAATGCGGGGTCCGGGGAGAGCAGATATAGTGAATGCGGGGTCCGGGGAGAGCAGATATAGTGAATGCGGGGTCCGGGGAGAGCGGATATAGTGAATGCGGGGCCCGGGGAGAGCGGATATAGTGAATGCAGGGTCCGGGGAGAGCGGATATAGGGAATGCGGGGTCCGGGGAGAGCGGATATAGTGAATGCAACGTCCGGGGAGAGCAGACGTAGTGAATGCGGGGTCCGGGGAGAGCGGATATAGTGAATGCGGGGTTCGGGGAGAGCGGATATAGTGAATGCGGGGTCCGGGGAGAGCGGATATAGTGAATGTGGGGTCCGGGGAGAGCGGATATAGTGAATGCGGGGTCCGGGGAGAGCGGATATAGTGAATGCGGGGTCCGGGGAGAGCTGATATAGTGAATGCGGGGTCCGGGGAGAGCGGATATAGTGAATGCGGGGTCCGGGGAGAGCGGATATAGTGAATGCGGGGTCCGGGGAGAGCGGATATAGTGAATGCGGGGTCCGGGGAGAGCGGATATAGTGAATGCGGGGTCCGGGGAGAGCGGATATAGTGAATGCGGGGTCCGGGGAGAGGGGATATAGTGAATGCGGGGTCCGGGGAGAGCGGATATAGTGAATGCGGGGTCCGGGGAGAGCGGATATAGTGAATGTGGGGTCCGGGGAGAGCGGATATAGTGAATGCGGGGTCCAGGGAGAGCGGATATAGTGAATGCGGGGTCCGGGGAGAGGGGATATAGTGAATGTGGGGTCCGGGGAGAGCGGATATAGTGAATGCAGGGTCCGGGGAGAGCAGATATAGTGAATGCGGGGTCCGGGGAGAGCGGATATAGTGAATGCGGGGTCCGGGGAGACCGGATATAGTGAATGCAGGGTCCGGGGAGAACGTATATAGTGAATGCGGGGTCCGGGGAGACTGGATATAGTGAATGCAGGGTCCGGGGTTTGGTAACACTTGAAGTCTCCTTGGGATTATTCCATTTATGTACAAAACTGACTAAACATTTCGGTGATGACGCCCGTCCCCTTCCATGGAGCTCCAGACGTCACTTTCTGTTTTATTGCAGTAGACTGACCTGCACTTAGCCTCACAGAGAATGGAAATGTGATGAGAATTGTTAGTGTGTAATGATAAGAGAACTTCCATAGAGATCAAGCTGGCCGATGTTCCTGCGTCTGGCACCGAGGTGCCGCACATTGTCCTTATTAAATCCCTCAATATTTTCCTCAGGTTCACAAATATTCTGTCAAAACGCATCAGCTCCTGCCGCAGTCCTGACCTTTCTGTGGTTCTGGAATCCTTTCTGCCATTTATTTCTCTCCAGCAGAAGTTTGTTTTTCCTCTCCCAGCCGCCCGCTCGCCCGCCTGTCATCTGTTGCTCAGCTAAAGTTGAACATTGGCTCTGGCGGGACACAGACTGGAGATGGAGTCCGTCCCGTGATTTATGAGCCCGCTGCAAGCATTCATCAAAAACATTGGCTTCCATTATTAAAACGAAAGCCGCGTTCCTGCGCTCGGCTGCAAGTGGCCCGAACTTGTTTTTATAAGTCAGTGACATTATGAAATGTCATTGTTTAAAATGAGGATTTATGTGCGCATGAGGCGGTGATTCGGAAGAGAAATAAAAAAGCCATTGATTTTGGGATCAATTCCCCACCACGGCGCGGTGTTAAAGGGCATCGCTGGTCAGTAATGAAGGAGTAATTTCTATCTTGTTATACGTGTCTCCTGTTATTAATGATCACAGGAATGTCTGTCCACACCGATCGCCTGGAACCGCATCCTCTGCTAAACGTGAAACCTACCGATCGTTTTGTTATAAATTTGGTGTCTGGGCCTTATTCTTCTCTCCCCATTTCACCGATAGAAGCAGAGCCCTGATTTTATGGCTTATGTGTGGCCATTCCACCTCCTCTCGACTGATTCGATTTGGGCCAAATCTATCAAATTATGACACCTTACCAGTAAACCGAAAAGGCTGCTATGTATTTATATTTCAACTTTTCTCCACCCCCCCCTTCACAATCATAATTTACGTACTTTTAGATAAGTGGTCTCCATACTGTGGCCCAGGGGCCAGATGTAGCCTACCTACATCTGGCCTACCTTTATCCAGCCCTGGGGGTGCTATTCCCTCAAATGATACCAAATTTGGAGCACCTTTTCTCCCACTGACACCAATGATGGGGCACTATTCCTCCTACTGACACCAATGATGGGGCACTATTCCTCCTACTGATACCAATGATGGGGCACTATTCCTCCCACTGACACCAATGATGGGGCACTATTCCTCCCACTGACACCAATGATGGGGCACTATTCCTCCTACTGACACCAGTGATGGGGCACTATTCCTCCCACTGACACCAGTGATGGGATACTATTCCTCCCACTGACACCAATCATGGGAACTTTTCCTTCCTGTGATGCCAATGATGGGGAAATATTCTTTCCACTGACACCAATAATGGGATACTATTCCTTCCACTGACACCAATAATGGGATACTATTCCTTCCACTGATACCAATGATGGGATACTATTCCTTCCACTGATACCAATGATGGGGCACTATTCCTCCCACTGACACCAATCATGGAAACTTTTCTTTCAACTGACAATGATGAGGCACTTTTCCTTCCACTGGCACCAATGGTGGGAACTTTTCCTTCCACTGGCACCAATGGTGGGAACTTCTTCTTCCACTGGCACCAATGATATGGACCTATTCCTTCCCCTGATACCAATGATGAGTAACTATTCCTCCCACTGACACCAATCATGGGAACTTTTCTCCTAACTGACACCAATGATGGGGCACTATTCCTTCCACTAGCACCAATGGTGGGAAATTTTCCTTCCACTGGCACCAATGATGGGGCACTATTCCTCCCACTGACACCAATGATGGGGCACTATTCCTCCCACTGATACCAATGATGGGGAACTATTCCTCCCACTGATACCAATGATGGGGAACTGTTCCTTCCACTGATACAAATGATGGGGAACGATTCCTTCCCCCGGCACCAATGATGTGAACTGTTCCTTCCACTGGGTCCAATAATGGGGCACTATTCCTTCCACTGAACCAATAATGGGATACTCTTCCTTCCACTGATACCAATGATGGGATACTATTCCTCCCACTGACACCAATCATGGAAACTTTTCTTTCAACTGACAACAATGATGAGGCACTTTTCCTTCCACTGGCACCAATGGTGGGAACTTTTCCTTCCACTGGCACCAATGGTGGGAACTTTTCCTTCCACCGATACCAATGATGAGTAACTATTCTTCCCACTGACACCAATCATGGGAACTTTTCTTCTAACTGACAACAACGATGGGGCACTATTCCTTCCACTGGCACCAATGGTGGGAACTTTTCCTTCCACTGGCACCAATGATGGGGCACTATTCCTCCCACTGATACCAATGATGGGGCACTATTCCTCCCACTGACACCAATGATGGGACACTATTCCTCCCACTGATACCAATGATGGGGAACTGTTCCTTCCACTGATACAAATGATGGGGCACGATTCCTTCCTCCGGCACCAATGATGTGAACTGTTCCTTCCACTGGGTCCAATAATGGGGCACTATTCCTAACTCCTCAATGCCGGATGCATTGGGATAAACACACTCCACACCCCCCCCCCCACCTATCCCGCCTAACCTGTATAAAAATCTGTGTACTTGCCTGTTTTTATTCTGCTCTGGTATGATCATGTGATCCTGAAGCTCTTGTTCTCCAGTTAGTAGCTGCTGTGAGAGAGGGGAAGGAGAACTATCAATGGCAGGGCTGTGGGAGCCTATGGGTGGTGTCATGATTACCATAATTCAGAGCCGTTGTCTAGCAGTCACGTGAGCTGCAGGATCACGTGACTGGGGCAGAATCAAAATAGGTAAGTATACAGATCTTTTTAGGATGGAGGTAGGAGGAGGGTGGAGGGAACATTTTTTAGGATTGGATGTAGTAGTCTTTTCTTCCTTTTTAACAAATAAAATAAGTTCTTTTTTTTTATTTACATACACTTTAAGAGTACCCAACATGCAATGCATCTCCCAGTGCTGAAAATAACTGTAGAGGGGAGTAGCATGAAATATTGAGATGGTTTTGGCTATATCCAGCAACATCCTTATATCTGTTAGACTCCAAACCCTTCCCATATGAGGGAACAATCACCATTGTGTCCTGTTGTTTATCATCCTAGTCCTCCACTGATGTGAACAAGAACCATTAGCCAAGAAAAGCCACCCTGAACCCACCACCTAGTCCTAGTGCCTATTGGAGGTCTGAACTTACACAAACGTCCAATCACCACTGTAGAGTTGGTTATCTTGGTCACTTCAATCCAAATGAGCCCTCTCTGCGTACAGGTTCTCCATAATTATTAGACTATCTGAAAATGTGGGTGGGACCTGAAAATCACCACCAAACAAAGAGTCTGGAAAGGGTGAGATATTGAGATGGTTTTGGTCCTAGTGCCTATTGGAGGTCTGAACTTACACAAACGTCCAATCACCACTGTAGAGTTGGTTACCTTGGTCACTTCAATCCAAATGAGCCCTCTCTGCGTACAGGTTCTCCATAATTATTAGACTATCTGAAAACGTGGGTGGGACCTGAAAATCACCACCAAACAAAGAGTCTGGAAAGGGTGACAGAAAAGTAGTGAAAGATAACCAAGGAAAAATAGAAGGTGGTCTAGCAAAAATTTAAAAAAGGTAACAATGTCCTTAAGCGTAACTAATCTTTACAAATTTCACTTGTTGACGTTATAAAATGTGTTTTCAGTTGATTTCTGTTCTGTGGATCTTATCCACCCTTACACATATCTCAGTGGGTGGCAGCTCCAAGCAGGTCTCTCGAGGAATCAGATTTTCAACAAGTGAGATGTCCGAGATGTGATCATACAGTCCTCCTCTTGGAGACAGCCATTGTTGAAAGATTCTAACTCTGGAATGTTTGACTTCCTGTTTGCATGGGAACACCGAAGAACCGACTATCCCCAGACTAGGGCCTTCAGGAAAGTCATGGATTCCCTCTGAGGAGAATGAGATCAACACAAAAGCATCTCAGCCACCTCGGCCTCTGAGATAATACGAGATAGAGACCAGGCTCACAGCCGAAGTCTTTTATTTGCTGATGCTCCACAGGAGACCCTCAAACCTGTTTTTTATGAGATGTCTCCATGTCAGCATTCCATACTCATAGGAACAATCTTCTGTTCTTGCCAGGTACAGAAAACAAGACCAACACACGTATCACAATGAGAAAACTTTTGGTGTCTAGTTCTCTCCAAAAATCTGTCTGCCTAAAGTGTACCTGTCCGCTTCTGAAACCAGCAACAGTTATTTGTTTACTATCGGCCCCACATGCAATCACTATCCAAAGCTTGCCGCCTCAACCTATCCAACATCTCCAAAATACGCCCCTTCCTAACCAGTGATACCACTAAGCTCCTAATTCACTCCCTGGTCATCTCTCGCCTTGACTACTGCAGCTCCTTCCTCATTGGATTACCTTTACATAGGCTATCCCCCCTCCAATCCATCGTAAATGCTACTGCCAGACTCATCCACCTTACCAACTGTTCAGTATCTGTTACCCTTCTTTGCTGATCTCCCCACTGGCTGCTGCTCACCCAAATAATTCAATTAAAAAAACTAACAACTTACAAAGCCATCCACAACTCGGCCCCCAGCTACACCACCAACCTAGTCTCAAAATACCAACCAAATCGTTCCATTTGTTCCTCCCAAGACCTCTTGCTCTCTAGTTCCCTTGTCACCTCCTCCCATGCTCGCCTCCAGGACTTATCCCAAGCCTCTCCCATCCTATGGAACTCCCTACCCCAAATGTGTCCAACTATCTCCTACTCTGTTTGCTTTTAGACGATCCCTGAAAACTCTTCTCTTTAGAGAAGCTTATTCTGCCCTGTACCTTTATTTTCTCCATCAGCCTTAGATTGTAAGCTCTGAGGTTCCAGGCCGTTTGATTCCTCCTGTATTGAATTGTATTGTAGCTGTACTGTCTGCCCTCATGTTGTAAAGCGCTGAGCAAACTGTTGGCGCTGTATAAATCCTGTAAAATAATAATACTAATCAAAGATGTCATGGAGGTTGAATTATTTGCAGATAGCCTGCCACAAGCAAGAATACCCTACCCATCATGGCAAGACTGACTGTGCCATTGATGTCTCAGGATTGGATGTGTAGATAACTTCACTGGTATGACGTGATTAGGTCATCACAGTCATGACACGACTTGCTGCTGATCATGGTGGTTGTACTGGTGAGGTTTTGTTGCTCCATGCTCAGTGCCTAGATTCACCATTAGGTGGCACTCCTTTTTTACCAGCCAGCATTGTACATCCCTCTTCCTCTGAGTGGAAGCAGATGCAAAGATAACACCTCCTGAGCTCTAGGACTCAAACCAGGGGTGGAGGAATCGAGGAACCTCAAAACAATTCCACCAGTACATGGAAGGATGTGCAGCTCTACAACAAGGCGGAAGCCCGACTGATACTGTGAAGTGAAGCAAAAAGAAAGAGTGCACCAACCTTGTGCATTACCTCGGTAATTCTGTGATTTTAATAAATAAAATGTATATATATTCACAAACAAGGATGTAAAACAAGCATTACAGATCCTCAAAGGAACTAAGGAGTGTAGAGCCAGTGTGAGTCACGTCACAAGGGTAGACTCTCAAAGTGAGGTTGACGCGTTTCAAAGGGAGACCTTTCTTCATCAGAGCCTACTATCTGAGCTCTGATGAAGATGGGTCTCCCTTTGAAATGCATCAGCCTCACTTTGAGAGTCTACCCTTCTTCATCAGAGCCGACCAACTGAGCTCTGAAGACGGGTCTCCCTTCAAAATGCGTCAGCCTCACTTTGAGAGTCTACCCTTCTTCATCAGAGCCGACCAACTGAGCTCTGATGAAGATGAGTCTCCCTTCGAAACGCGTCAACCTCACTTTGAGAGACTACCCTCGTGACGTGACTCACACTGGCTCTAAACTCTTTAGTTCCTTTTGAGGATCTGTAATGCTTGTTTTACATCCTTGTTTGTGAGTATATCTATTTTATTTAATAAAATTACAGAATTACTGCGGTAATGCGCAAGGTTGGTGCGCTCTTTCTTTTTGCTTCAGTTCACACTTCCTCTGAGCCCAGGTTGTCGTGTACCCAACAGGGTTGGGAGCTTTTGGAAAAGAGTTCTACTATCCCCTCTTCAGTCTATCATGAATGCTGCTGCCCAGGGGAGGACTGACAACTCATGGGGCCCGCGGGCAATAGGGGATCATGGGGCCCCTGTGTCCTTGCTCAAACTCAAAAAAGCCTATGAAAAAGGTACCAGGGGCATCTCATGGGGCCCCCTGATGACCCTGGGTCCTTGGGCAGTGCCCGAGTTTCCGAATGGTCAGTCCACCCCTGCTGCTGCCAGATTCATCCACCTTACTGATCGTTCTGTATCTGCCACCCCTCTCTGCCAATCCCTCCACTGGCCTCCATTCAGTGTCCTCCATCCCTCTCTGCCAATCCCTCCACTGGCCTCCATTCAGTGTCCTCCACCCCTCTCTGCCAATCCCTCCACTGGCCTCCATTCAGTGTCCTCCACCCCTCTCTGCCAATCCCTCCACTGGCTTCCCATTGCCCAACGAATAATAATCAAAACATTAACAATAACATATAAAGCCATTTATAACTCCGCCCCAAATTACATCACCAATCTTGTCTCCAAATATCACCCAAACCGTACTCTCCGCTCCTCGCAAGACCTCCTGCTCTCTAGCTCCCTTGTCTCCTCCTCCCATGCTCGTCTCCAGGACTTCTCCAGAGCTTCCCCCATCCTCTAGAACTCTCTACCCCAATCTATCAGACTATCGCATACTCTGCCCACTTTTAGGTGATCTCTGAAAACCTCTCTCTTCAGGGAAGCCTATCCCACCTTCAGCTAATACTGGAATTTTCTATTCCTCCTACCAGTCCATCCCCCACAGTTATTACCTTTTGTACCACTAGCCCCTCCCTCTTAGATTGTAAGCTCCCAGGATCAGGGCCCTCCTATCCCTCTTGTATTGAACTGTATTGTTGCTGTATTGTCTCCCGTTATATTGTAAAGCGCTGAGCAAACTGTTGGCGCCATAAATCCTGTATAATAATAATACTCTAAATGATAAAAGACTCGGCTGATTTTGAAGTAAAATGTATATTTAAATGGCAGATTTAGGGTGTAAAGTGCGACTGATTGATCTGTATTCCCCGAAGGAAGCGTCTGAGACACGGACGCACCTTATTATAGAAATAGGTGATATTCCAGCGTGATGTGGAAAGGTCGGTCACCGCGTCTGATTTCAGATCTCACCACATGAAATGAAAGTCTTGCCGCTGTGTTTAAACTCCGGTCCGCAGGAATGTGTAAACCTCGCTTCTTGTGATCCACAAAGTGAGGGCTCATTTTTTCGGCAGCGCGGACATTAGCGGTCTAGCAGTTACTTCATCACACGAGACGACTCGGCTTACCCGCAGCATCTCGCTTCTTATCGTCTGCCCCGAAGCCGCCGACACATTTTCCTCCCGCTGTTTGCCATTGGAAGGCTGCGATCGCAGAGCGGAGATAGGATTTTGTTTTTTTTTTTTTCATTTCAATACCCTTGCATCTCCTGCGTATTCATACTTTTATCTCCGGCTGGGTATTCGGGTCGGTATCAGTGCAAAGTGCGGCCTTATCTGGAAACTAACAGCAATTTATCGACCGCTCGTTGAATGAAAGCGCGGCTCTCGGTTTGCTGCTAATCTGAGTTGGTTTTTGTTAGCTGGGAAATCCGCTGATAATTTTTTTTTCTCCCCTCCCTGTTTGTAATCGAGCTCGGCAGTGATGGACGGATAGAGCTGCGATTTGTTATCAAATCTGTGCCATTAGCTTTTTATTTTCTGTAATCAGGTAGATGATTGATTGGAGACCCGCTCAGCTAAAGGCAGAGATTGAGCAAACATTTGGCTTTTTCAGCTGTTGGTCGACTCAGGAGACGCAAATATTCGTATGGGCTTGGTAATGTCACCGGCTAGAAATGTGGGAGCGGCCAGGGGTGACATCTTTTTAAGGGCCCGTTCACATTTCTAGTGCATTAACTACTTCCAGTCCGGACACTTTCACCCACTTCCAGTCTAGAAACTTTCCCCCCCTTCCAGACCAGAAACTTTCCCCCCTTCCAGTCCTGAAACTTTCCCCCCTTCCAGTCCTGAAACTTTCCCCACTTCCAGTCCAGAAACTTTCACCCCCTTCCAGTCCTGAAACTTTCCCCCCTTCCAGTCCGGACACTTTCCCCCCCTTCCAGTCCGGACGCTTTCCCCCCCTTCCAGTCCGGACGCTTCCCCCCTTCCAGTCCGGACACTTTCACCCCCTTCCAGTCTGGACGCTTTCCCCCCCCCTTCCAGTCCGGACGCTTTCCCCCCCCCTTCCAGTCCGGACGCTTTCCCCCCCCTTCCAGTCCGGACGCTTTCCCCCCCCTTCCAGTCCGGACGCTTTCCCCCCCCTTCCAGTCCGGACGCTTTCCTCCCCCCTTCCAGTCCGGACGCTTTCCCCCCCTTCCAGTCCGGACGCTTTCCCCCCCTTTCAGTCCGACGCTTTCCCCCCCTTTCAGTCCAACGCTTTCCCCCCCTTTCAGTCCGGACGCTTTCCCCCCCTTCCAGTCCGGACGCTTTCCCCCCCTTCCAGTCCGGACGCTTTCACCCCCCTTCCAGTCCGGACGCTTTCCCCCCCTTCCAGTCCGGACGCTTTCCCCCCCTTTCAGTCCGGACGCTGTCACCCCCTTCCAGTCCGGACGCTGTCACCCCCTTCCAGTCCGGACGCTGTCACCCCCTTCCAGTCCGGACGCTGTCACCCCCTTCCAGTCCGGACGCTTTCACCCCCCTTCCAGTCCGGACGCTTTCACCCCCCTTCCAGTCCGGACGCTTTCCCCCCCTTCCAGTCCGGACGCTTTCCCCCCCTTCCAGTCCGGACGCTTTCCCCCCCTTCCAGTCCGGACGCTTTCTCCCCCTTCCAGTCCGGACGCTGTCACCCCCTTCCAGTCCGGACGCTGTCACCCCCTTCCAGTCCGGACGCTGTCACCCCCTTCCAGTCCGGACGCTGTCACCCCCTTCCAGTCCGGACGCTGTCAACCCCTTCCAGTCCGGACGCTGTCACCCCCTTCCAGTCCGGACGCTGTCCCCCCCTTCCAGTCCGGACGCTGTCCCCCCCTTCCAGTCCGGACGCTGTCCCCCCCTTCCAGTCCGGACGCTGTCCCCCCCTTCCAGTCCGGACGCTGTCCCCCCCTTCCAGTCCGGACGCTGTCACCCCCTTCCAGTCCGGACGCTGTCACCCCCTTCCAGTCCGGACGCTGTCACCCCCTTCCAGTCAAGATTTATGAAGTAAGATTATTTATTTTCAAAATTTTATAAGAAAAACTTTTACCTGGAGAGCAGGCACCTGAAGAACACTAAAGTCACCTCTGAACTGTTTACCATTTTATGAACTTTTACTTGGATATATCTATTTATCATATTTATATGATTTATCTTTTTAGCGCTGCACCACTTTTTACATTGTTTCTATTCAGGTTTATTTTGGTTGCCTTTGTGCATAGCTGCTTTTATTACTTTTTAGTGCGCTCACATTTCTACCTGTTTTATTTGTCCTGTGTGACACACATACCATTTACCCGCGTTATCTGTCCTCTTGGCGGGCTCGCTCTCCACGCCGGTGGCTTCCTGTGCGTTTCTTGCCGGGTTACTTGGGGTAAAGTTGTACCCCGACCGCAAAGACGGGAGGCGAGAGCTACTGCCGCGGAACGCACAACAGGAAAACAGGTTTTATCTCCAGCGAAGGAAAAGGTGATAATGAATCAGAAAATGCGCTGTCAAAGTACCGATCGGTACAATCGCTGCACGCGGATGATGTGTCATTGACACAGAAATGTGATAGCCTTGAAAAAAAAAAAAGCCGAGCTAGAGGAAGAAAGCGGCTTCTCTTTAAAGGTGAGAGCTAGTCCATCACAAGTGAAATGATCCCGGCTTGTAATACATCAGGAGATGAAAGGATTTGTGCCGAGGACGTTGGTGCCGGGTTTCACCTCCTCTGTCCTGATAGAATCATTAGGGGTTACAGCACAATCCTGGGGTGTGGTAAGGAACTACAGGTACCAGCAGGATTCATCATCGTCTCCTGGAGGAAATATTCCTGCTGTAGACAGAACCGCTGATACAGGCGCACCTCGGTTTACGGAATCTTCGGTTTACGAATGAAAATCCATTGACAATAATGCCTCGGTTTACGAATTGTTTTCACAATACGAACGGATTAATTGGTTTTCAATGCATTTATCAATATTTTGTCACGTCCCTCTACAGTATTTATGCCTCTAAAGTGCGCTTTATGAAGAGTTTTGAACCGATGAGACTTTTTTTTTACCTTTTTCTGACCTGCGGAGCAGATTAATTGGTTTTCAATGCATTTACATGGGGCACTATTCCTCCCACTGACACCAACAGCGGGGCACTATTCATCCCACTGACACCAGCAATGGGGCACTATTCCTCCCACTGACACCAATGATGGGGCACTATTCCTCCCACTGACACCAATGATGGGGCACTATTCCTCCCACTGACACCAACAGCGGGGCAATATTCATCCCGCTGACACCAGCAATGGGGCACTATTCCTCCCACTGACACCAATGATGGGGCACTATTCCTCCCACTGACACCAATGATGGGGCACTATTCCTCCCACTGACACCAATGATGGGGCACTATTCCTCCCACTGACACCAACAGCGGGGCAATATTCATCCCGCTGACACCAGCAATGGGGCACTATTCCTCCCACTGACACCAATGATGGGGCACTATTTCTCCCACTGACACCAATAATGGGGCACTATTCCTCCCACTGACACCAATGATGGGGCACTATTCATCCCGCTGACACCAATAATGGGGCACTATTCCTCCCACTGACATTAACAATGGGGAACTATTCCTCCCACTGACACCAACAATGGGGAACTATTCCTCCCGCTGACACCAACAATGGGAAACTATTCCTCCCGCTGACACCAACAATGGGGAACTATTCCTCCCACTGATACCAATGATAGGGAACTATTCCTCCCACTGACACCAACAATGGGGCACTATTCCTCCCACTGACACCAACAATAGGGAACTATTCCTCCCACTGACACCAAAGATGGGGCACTATTCCTCCCACTGATACCAATGATGGGGCACTATTCCTCCCACTGACACCAACGATGGGGCACTATTCCTCCCACTGACACCAACGATGGGGCAATATTGTAAGCTCGAAAGAGCAGGGCCCTCAATCCCCTCATGTTTTGCATTGTATTGGTATTGTTCTGTCCCCCTTTGTAATGTACAGCGCTGAGCGAACTATTGGTGCTTTATAAATACTGTATAATAATAATTCCTCCCACTGACACCAACGATGTGGCACTATTCCTCCCACTGACACCAATGATGGGGCACTATTCCTCCACTGATACCAATGATGGGGCACTATTCCTCCACTGATACCAATGATGGGGCACTATTCCTCCCACTGACACCAATGATGGGGCACTATTCCTCCCACTGATACCAATGATTGGGCACTATTGCCCCCACTGATACCAATGATGGGGCATTATTCCTCCCACTGACACCAATGATGGGGCACTATTCCTCCCACTGACACCAGTGATGGGGCACTATTCCTCCCACTGACACCAATGATGGGGCACTATTCCTCCCACTGACACCAATGATGGGGCACTATTCCTCCCACTGACACCAATGATGGGGCACTATTCCTCCCACTGACACCAATGATGGGGCACTATTCCTCCCACTGACACCAATGATTGGGCACTATTCCTCCCACTGATACCAATGATGGGGCACTATTCCTCCCACTGATACCAATGATGGGGCACTATTCCTCCCACTGATACCAATGATGGGGCATTATTCCTCCCACTGACACCAATGATGGGGCACTATTCCTCCCACTGACACCAATGATGGGGCACTATTCCTCCCACTGACACCAATGATGGGGCACTATTCCTCCCACTGACACTAATGATGGGGCACTATTCCTCCCACTGACACCAATGATGGGGCACTATTCCTCCCACTGACACCAATGATGGGGCACTATTCCTCCCACTGACACCAATGATGGGGCACTATTCTTCCCACTGACACCATTGATGGGGCAGTATTTCTCCCACTGACACCATTGATGGGGCACTATTCTTCCCGCTGACACCAACAACGGGGCACTATTCCCCTCATTGGCACCAACTATTTCCAAGATTGGGCATTTTTTTTTACTCCCACTGGGCTCAATCCGGCCCCCTACAGTCTGAAGGACAGTAAACCGGCTCTTTGATTTGAAAGTTTGGAGACCCCTGATAGAATGAACAAAATAAATAAATCATAATAAGTGAAATTAAAGTAAATATAAATAATAATAGTCCCAAATCATAAAAAAAAGTCCCATATAAAGCCGCAAAGGGGATTTTGTTTGGGAATAGTTATTATTTATATTTACTGCAAGTTATATCTCTAACTAAAATCCGAATGGGGATTTGAAGGTTTCATACCACAAAACTGATATAGTCAAATATTGTAACAATCACCACTTTATTGATAAATTTAAACCACAATTGTGGTGATGAAAAAATAGCATGTAAACACACACATTACTCTCAAAAAGCATAAAATGATTCTAACAAACATAACTGACAAACAACATCACAAAATCTGGCCTTGAGAGCGTAAATATCATAATCGGCAGAATCATTCCAAGTAGATACTTTGTTTCTCCAACGCGTTTCACTGGACGCGGCCCGCTTCTTCAGGGAGGCAAACTACATCATTCTGAATAACATAAACCTTTTCTATAGCCTTCCCCAAAACTCAAATCATACCCCTCATTCCCAATATATCAAAATGTCCATAATGAAGTCCAAAATAGTCCACACTATCCAATCTTCCAACTGTGAAAAAATTGTATATATCCGATTCTTCACTCCAATCCAGATACCTCAAAGAAATAAACTAAATATAGTGCATTATCTTTCACAATATATTATGTGGTATCGTGCAGAAACACTGCTGATGTAAACCATAATATAAACAATATTAAAAATCAATTCGTGAAGTGAAATCCACACAACTCCACTAGTGATCTTGTGAAATAATCACTCCAATAAGTGAAATACAACAGATTCAAAGTATGTAGCCAGTGAAAAAGTGTACAAGACCAGAGAAGTGCCACCACTCTGCGTTAGGATCACATACTATTACCCTCTTTCAGCTTACACAGGCGTTTCATAAATCCCCATATGCCAGATGGCTTTCCTCTTATGGGAGTATGCAGGGGGATCCCCCGTTCCTCATACAGCAATGGGCAGGGGGATCCCCCGTTCCTCATACAGCAGTGGGCAGTGGGATCCCCCGTTCCTCATACAGCAATGGGCAGTGGGATCCCCCGTTCCTCATACAGCAATGGGCAGTGGGATCCCCCGTTCCTCATACAGCAATGGGCAGTGGGATCCCCCGTTCCTCATACAGCAATGGGCAGTGGGATCCCCCGTTCCTCATACAGCAATGGGCAGTGGGATCCCCCGTTCCTCATACAGCAATGGGCAGTGGGATCCCCGTTCCTCATACAGCAATGGGCAGTGGGATCTCCGTTCCTCATACAGCAATGGGCAGGGGGATCCCCCGTTCCTCATACAGCAATGGGCAGTGGGATCCCCCGTTCCTCATACAGCAATGGGCAGTGGGATCCTCATTCCTCATACAGTAATGGGCAGTGGGATCCCCCCGTTCCTCATACAGCAATGGGCAGTGGGATCCCCCCGTTCCTCATACAGCAATGGGCAGTGGGATCCCCGTTCCTCATACAGCAATGGGCAGTGGGATCCCCGTTCCTCATACAGCAATGGGCAGTGGGATCCCCTGTTCCTCATACAGCAATGGGCAGTGGGATCCCCGTTCCTCATACAGCAATGGGCAGTGGGATCCCCGTTCCTCATACAGCAATGGGTAGTGGGATCCCCGTTCCTCATACAGCAATGGGTAGTGGGATCCCCGTTCCTCATACAGCAATGGGTAGTGGGATCCCCGTTCCTCATACAGCAATGGGCAGTGGGATCCCCCGTTCCTCATACAGCAATGGGCAGTGGGATCCCCGTTCCTCATACAGCAATGGGCAGTGGGATCCCCGTTCCTCATACAGCAATGGGCAGTGGGATCCCCGTTCCTCATACAGCAATGGGCAGTGGGATCCCCGTTCCTCACAAGGCAGAGAAGAGCAAGCTTAGTGGAGTATATGTATAAAAACACAAATTTATTATCCGCTTACATTTCAGAAAAAAACGTCCATCCTTTGCTAAGTCCATCCTATGCTGAGACCATATCCAATCCAAACTGGCCGCGCTGCTCCTTTCCGATTTTGCGTCTGACGTCACGACCCTGACGCGTTTCGTCACTTCCGACTTTTTCTCAATTCTGAAAAATGTATCATTCTCAAATTGCACAAAATGGGTAAAAAAAAAAAAAAAAAAGGAATAAACGGACATAAGTGTATAGCATATTGGAATCACAGAAAATAAAACTGATATAGTCTCTGTTAGTGTTTACTCATCGGTCACATTGCGGAAGGCCAATGAAAAAACATGAGCATTGGGTCCAAACACAAATGAAAGAGGTCCCTCAGTCAGGAGTGTCGCGGAGTAGGGTGTAGTTTGTAATGCCCTGGGACACTTTAACCACCTCCCGTCCGGCTGTTGTATATAAACGGCCGGACGGGAGCAGTGCAGGGTCGGGTGGACGTTTATAAACGGCCTGCCTGTACCCTGCTTGTGTTCGCTCCCTGGGAGTGCGCAGCACTGCGATCCGGTGCCCGCTGTGTCCTCCAGACACAAAGGAACACAGATCGTCGGATGGGACCTCTGTGCGAGGTCGGCTGGCTGTATATAAACGGCCTCCCCACCCCCTGCTTGTGCGTGCTCCTTGGGAGCGCGCAGCACTGCGATCCGGTGCCCACTGTGTCCTCCGGACACAGAGGAACATCGATCGTCAGACGGGACCTCTGTGCGAGGTCGGGTGGCTGTATATAAACGGCCTCCCCACCCCCTGCTTGTGTGCGCTCCCTGGGAGTGCGCAGCACTGCGATCCGGTGCCCGCTGTGTCCTCCAGACAGAGGAACACCAATTGTCAGGCGGGACCTCTGTGCGAGGTTCTGATCTTGTGTTGACGAAGATTCCTTGGACATAAACATCCGGGTCATCTTTCCGCTCATGCGTGATGGCGCTTGATAGATTTTTTTCGTACGACCGTTATACCGCCGCATAGAAAGTCGGTCGTTCGTATGCAAAACGACAACATTTTTCACGGTCGTTCAACCGCATTTTTTCATTCGCAATATCATTATCGGTTAAAACATCCTGCTCATCATTGAAGAGAAAATCGTTCGATCAGTGGTTCCGCAAAATTTTTTTGTACGATTTTCTTATCGTGTGTACGGGGCATTTGGTTGACCATACGCTATACAATTTTCTATCCAATTTCTGTCCAATTTCCTTTAGATTTACTATGTAGTGCAAGAGCCGGCCTAATTGGATACAGTTGAAAGTGTTGTTAGGTTTGACCTCATATTATATGGTTTTTGGTAAATCTAAACCAAAAATCTCAAGAAAATTGTATAATGTATGGCCAGCCTTATGCAGGCCATGGACGGTTCGAAAATCAGCCGACTTTCGCACTGTTAGTGGGTTAATTGGTCGGCCGTTTTTTTGCACATTTTTTTTATTGGTCATGTTGGAAAATTTGTGGCCGATTTTGATGATTGGCCGATTTTCCCGGAAATGATGAGCAAATCGGCCGATCGTTTTACCGATAAAAAGTCCGCGCATGAGCCGTGACCTGCAAGAAGAAGAAGAAGAATTCCAGTCCGCTATTATATTTTATATGAAAAGTCTTGCGGTTGCAACAATGTATCCATTTGTATCCGAATAAAACCATCTGTATCCGAAATGGATACAAATAGATACATTTGTTGCAACCGCAAGACTTTTCCTATAAAATATAATAGCGGACTGGAATTCTTCTTCTTTTATTGTTCTTCTTATTCTTCTGTGTTGCTCCCCTGTGTGCTCCCGTCTCTGCAAGGGACAGAAGTAATTATGGGGTAAATGCCGGCCATAGACAGGATGAAAATCGGCTGATTTTTTTTTTACCATTGGTGGCAACATCGGCCGATCGAACGACTGTTTTTTTGTTTTTTTTTAAACGGCCGATTTTCGACCTGTCTGTGGCCTGCATTATCAATTAGGGGTGAGGCATCAGTCATTCCAACCAGCGAGGAATCTGAGACCTCATCACAGCCCTCCACCCGCTGCTTTCTTTCCTTCATATATTCAATTGTTTCCATTTACTTTCCCGTCACTTATCATGATTGTTTGTATGCATTGCTGATGGACTCGGAGTTCCTTCGATGTATTTGTTTTCACCTAATATGATGGTATTATTGATGAATTTGATTTTTTTTTTAAAGATTTATTTCTTTTGTCCACTCTATAGTATATATGTATCGAACATCGCTGAACGCGTATTGATTCTTAAAGGGGCAGCGCACCTATATTGATTCAATTACTTTAATAGCACGTCTTGTGTCTGGATTGTGATTTAGGTGCTGAGGTTCCATGTATTACTGGGGGGTTTGTACATAAGGCAGGGTTATTCTTTTTGGTTTTTACTTCTCATTCATCGCTGTTGATCAGGTTGACTATAAGTGATCAATATATCCTTTGAGCTTTTCTATAACAGCATCAGGTTCCT
This sequence comes from Staurois parvus, assembly GCF_062004578.1. NCBI lineage: Eukaryota > Metazoa > Chordata > Amphibia > Anura > Ranidae > Staurois > Staurois parvus. The sequence continues at coordinate 520,512 of NW_028319862.1, forward strand.
CGCTACTTAAACAGTGGCAAGTCTTGTGGTTTTTGTTTTGTTTTTTAATTTTTATTTGTTTTTTGTATATATTTTAGTTAGCTGTAGGCTCTCACATGTAAAGCCCATTTCCCAGTTGGTGGCTTCACGCCATTCCAGAAGTGTGCGCAATTTTAAAGTGTGACATGTCGGGTATCTATTTACTCGCCGTAACATCCTCTTTCATATTTTACAAAAAAATTGGGGTATATATTGTGTTTTTTTAATCAAAGTGTATTTAAAAAAAAAAATATATATATATATATATATATATATATATATATATATATATATATTCATTTTTAAAAACTGCACATTTCGGTTTTCGGCCAAGTGCATTCTGAATTTTCAGTTTCAGCACCAGAATTTTCATTTCGGTGCACCACTACATTGTATGGGATTACATGACTGGATATATGGAATGCCTAGAAAGCCCCTTCCAATATACATTTATATACAGTAGGGCAGCCTAGGCACTAGTATACCTTGTATCTTTACTTTCACTAGTATACCTTGTATCTTTACTTCCACTAGTATACCTTGTATCTTTTGTTTTCACTAGTATACCTTGTATCTTTATTTTCACTAGTATACCTTGTATCTTTTTTTTCCCACTAGTATACCTTGTATCTTTTTTTTCCCACTAGTATACCTTGTATCTTTTGTTTTCACTAGTATACCTTGTATCTTTTGTTTTCACTAGTATACCTTGTATCTTTATTTTCACTAGTATACCTTGTATCTTTATTTTCACTAGTATACCTTGTATCTTTTGTTTTCACTTGTATATCTTGTATCTTTTTTTTTCACTAGTATACCTTGTATCTTTTTTTTTTCACTAGTATACCTTGTATCTTTTTTTTTTCACTAGTATACCTTGTATCTTTTTTTTTTCCACTAGTATACCTTGTATCTTTTTTTTTTCACTAGTATACCTTGTATCTTTTTTTTTTTCCACTAGTATGCCTTGTATCTTTTTTTTTCCCACTAGTATACCTTGTATCTTTTTTTTTTTCCACTAGTATACCTTGTATCTTTTTTTTTTCACTAGTATACCTTGTATCTTTTTTTTTTCCACTAGTATACCTTGTATCTTTTTTTTTTCACTAGTATACCTTGTATCTTTTTTTTCCCACTAGTATACCTTGTATCTTTTTTTTTTCACTAGTATACCTTGTATCTTTTTTTTTCACTAGTATACCTTGTATCTTTTTTTCACTAGTATACCTTGTATCTTTTTTTCACTAGTATACCTTGTTTTGTTTTTTTCACTAGTATACCTTGTATCTTTTTTTTTCACTAGTATACCTTGTATCTTTTTTTTCCCTAGTATACCTTGTATCTTTTTTTTCACTAGTATACCTTGTATCTTTTTTTCCCCACTAGTATACCTTGTATCTTTTTTCACTAGTATACCTTGTATCTTTTTTCACTAGTATACCTTGTATCTTTATTTTCACTAGTATACCTTGTATCTTTATTTTCACTAGTATACCTTGTATCTTTTTTCCACTAGTATACCTTGTTTTGTTTTTTTCACTAGTATACCTTGTATCTTTTTTTTCACTAGTATACCTTGTATACATATTTTTTTTTCCATTGTCATTATCTCTCATTATCTGTATAATGGTGTTTGTTCATATGACGTGGTTGGTTGCTGGAGACTCCGCCTCTTCAAGCCCGGCTTGGAATGTGATCAGGGATGCCAAAAACTGTTCTGTTCCCCCAAAGGAGTATTTTTGCTGTAGTTCAGCCCTAGTATACTTCCAGGATAAATCTGTGTAAAGAAAAGGAACTTGCCAACTCGTCCGTTCATAGTTGGGCGCAAGAGAGAGTAATAATTCAGAAACGCGGAGTGCACGTGCGCTCTTCTGTGGATAGATTCCTGGACGCGGTCCGGGGCTCGGGGCCACATCGCAGGAATGATGTACGGGGCGATCTATAAACCAACAGGTGCCAAGTGTGTGGGCAGGCCGTCCATATGGCTGCCTATTGTAGACGCTGAGCGAGGATATCCGATGTCGCGGGGAACTGCGAGCCGCTCTGTTCCTTGATCATTAAGAAGCCAATGATTGCCTGTTTAATCGCATAGCTGCAGTCCCGGCGGATTCGTCTGTTTTCCTTTTTCTTGTGCAGCTCAGCTCCAAGTCCGCACGGTCCTCCCCAAACTTTCTTCTTTCAGCCTTCTCAAATATCTCTTTTGCGGTCCAGATGTAGCAAGTTGTATATTAAAACTTCTGTAAAAAAAATGCCGAGATCTAGTATTCATGTTCCTTGAAATCCCACCGCGGTTCTATCCGGACCAAAATATTCTGTCTTTTTTTTTTCTTCTTCTTTCCAAGTTAAGAAAATGTTTCTTTTCCCACCGGCCTTTGCTTTTCTTCAGACTTTTTGTTGCACATACTTTGGTGTCAAACCTTCTGAGAGCTCTTAGTTGCAAGAAACGATTGATGTCAATTACCTTCTGGGCTCTTTTCATGTGGTCACCATTGTGGATTCTCAGAGAATTGGCCAATTACAGGATTAGAATGCAAAGCAACTCTTGGCGCAGTCACAATAGTGGCCATTTTGTTTTCCTTAATTCCTCCCGAAAAAGATCATTTTACACGTCGAGCTTCTCTACAACTTGAAACCTTTTGCTTTCTTTTTTTTCTTTTTTTTCTTAAAAAGAATAGATAAAATGTTATGTCATGTAAAGTAATATTTTATTTAGATTTTTGTTTGATCGTTATTTTATGTTATTGGTGTTTCTGTGTCTAGTTTTAGTTCCATAAAGTGTTTTTTGTTAGCTCGTATTTTCTGCATATTTGTTCTTTATTTTTAGTTCTAGTTTACTTTTTTTGAGGAGTTAATGTTGATAGCATATTTTGTTTTCTTTTCAATTAAACAGGAACATTATGCGTATACATTTTCTCGGTAATGTAGTTCTGTTTCGTTGGTCTGGCATTTCTGATTATGTGTTGTATAGTTGTTTAATAATAATTGAATCTGGTTTTATGTCTGTCAAAAGTATTTTTTTTTATTTTCTGGCCTATATTTATTTTTGTTGTTTTTGCTTTTTTTATGGACATTTTATAACAGCCATTGTTTGAAACTGGTTCTTCACCCTTGAGTATAATTATTAGTATTTTCAGTTGAGAATTATATATTTATATTGTTGCTGAACAGTTTGGTCTTTATTTATGGACATTGAAAAAAGCTGTTGGAGTGTTACAAAAATATTCATCTTTCAGGGCATTTTATAAATAAAATGTCTTCTTCCATGTCTAAGACCTGTTACAAAATTATTCATCTTCCAGGGCATTTTATAAAAAATATTCTTCTTCCAGGTATAAAACCTGTTACAAAAATATTCATCTTTCAGGGCATTTTATAAAAAAAAATGTCTTATTCCAGGTCTAAGACCTGTTACAAAATTATTCTTCTTCCAGGGCATTTTGAGAAAAAAAATTCTTTCAGGCCTTGGAAATGTTTTAAGAAATATTCCTCATCCAACTCTCAGGCGTGTTATTAAAAATATTCCTCCTGTAAGCCTCATATATGTTATAAAATATTCTTCTTCCAGGACCCAAACATTTAAAAAAAATATATTCTTCTTTCAAACCTCAATGTTATAAAAATATTCTACTTCCAGGTCTAAGACCTGTTACAAAATTATTCATCTTCCAGGGCATTTTATAAAAAAAATTTCTTCTTCCAGGTCTAAGACCTGTTACAAAATTATTCATCTTCCAGGGCATTTTATAAAAAAAATTTCTTCTTCCAGGTCTAAGACCTGTTACAAAATTATTCATCTTCCAGGGCATTTTATAAAAAAAATTGTCTTATTCCAGGTCTAAGACCTGTTACAAAATTATTCATCTTCCAGGGCATTTTGAGAAAAAAAATTCTTTCAGGCCTTGGAAATGTTTTAAGAAATATTCCTCATCCAACTCTCAGGCGTGTTATTAAAAATATTCCTCCTGTAAGCCTCATATATGTTATAAAATATTCTTCCAGGACCCAAACATTTAAAAAAAATATATTCTTCTTTCAAACCTCAATGTTATAAAAATATTCTACTTCCAGGTCTAAGACCTGTTACAAAATTATTCATCTTCCAGGGCATTTTGAAAAAAAATTCTTTCAGGCCTTGGAAATGTTTTAAAAAATAATCCTCACCCAAGTCTCAGGCGTGTTATTAAATATTTTCCTCCCGTAAGCCTCATATATGTTATAAAATATTCTTATTCCAGGACCCAAACATTTAAAAAAAATATTCTTCTTTCAAACCTCAATGTTATCAAAAAAAATATTCCTTGTCCAGGTCTCAGACATCTTCTTCTTCTAGGCCTCTCACATTTTATAAAATATTATTCTTCCTGGACCCAGATATTTTCTAAAAATATTCTTCCAGGTCTAAGACATGTTATAAAAAATATTCCTGGTCCAAGTCTCAGACTTGTTTTCAAAATTCCTCTGTTAGGCCTTCTATTCCTTGTCTAGGACCCAGACATTGTATAAAAATATTCTTCCAGATCTAAGCCATGTTATAGAAGATATTCCTGGTCCAAGGCTCAGACATGTTATAAAAATATTCTTCCAGGACCCAGACATTTAAAAAACAATATTCTTCCAGGTCTCCAGACGTTATAAAAGGTTATTCTTCTAGGTATCAGACATGTTATAAAATATTCCTTTTCCAGGTGTCAGCACCTGTGGTAGTGAGCCCTTGTAGATACTCAACTTGGGGTTCCCCAGGGCGCGGAGTCCAAGCCCCAGCCTGCTTCTTCACCAGAGCCCCTAATGGTGGGGATGGACTTGCAGCAAGCTGGGATGCGGCCCCCAGCTGAGGATGAGGAGACCGCTCGCGGGAGCAGAGTACAATGGGAGGAGACAAATGGAAATCCGATAGACTAGCCGAGGTCAGGACAGGCGGAAAACAAGCCAGAGAACGAAGTCGGGGTCGGTACACAAGTAGTCAGTGCAGGATACAGGCATTAGCAACACTCAGGAGCTCCGGCAGCTAGGAAGTTGCTCAGGCAAAGTGGCCTAGACTGAGCATGTCTTATATAGGCAAACAAGGAGGCGGGCCAGGAAGTGATGGAAGGGAAGGAAATAAAACCCAGAGAACAGCAGGCAACGCCCATAGGTGAGCACAGACAAACCACACATGTGAAAGGGATCAGGAACAGCACTGCAGCAAGGAGGTAAGAATACACAAACAAGAAACTGCAGGCTAACTTGTGACAGTACCCCCCCCCCCCCCCCCCCTTATGAGGTCTCCCCACTTTTTTAGGGCCAGGTTTAAGAGGAAATTTCTGATGAAAAATTTACACCAGACGGGGTGCAGAAACATCAGTAGAAGGAATCCAGCACCACTCCTCAGGACCATATCCCTTCCGGTGAATTAAATAGAAGAACTTAAGACATTTAAAAAAAAAAAATCCTTTTCCAGGTTTTAGATATTTTATCAAGAAATATTCCTCTTACAAGTCTCAGATGATTTAAAAACAATATTCTACTAAGGATCTCGGATGGTTTCTAAAATATTATTCTTCCAGGTCTCAGACATTTAAAAAAAAAAATATATATATATATATATATATATATTTTTTTTTTTTTTTTTTTTTTTTTTTTATATATATACATACACACACATATATATATTCCTCTTCCTGGTTGTAGATATTTTCCTCTTACAAGTCTCAAACAATTTAAAAAAAAAAAAAATATTCTACTAAGGATCTCAGACATTTTCTAAAATATTATTCTTCCCTGTCTCAGGAATTTTATAAAAAATATTCCACTTTGGATCTCCGAGTTTGCACGTCAGCAGTGAAATGCATGAGGGAAATGAACAATGAGACCTGCTCTTCGTCTCCCGTTCTGCAGGCCTCTGAGATATATATATCGGATCGGATCGTTGTTGAATGCAGTGCAGATGTATTGAGTGGAATAATTCAGGAAAAACAGAAGGAAATATAAATAATAACAAGAACGGGACTTCACGTATGGCCTCAGCCAGATGACATTTGAAGCCCTAAAGGGGAAGAATTCGGGTCCAAAACGTGTTTTCTAGATTTGCAGACACCAGGTCTCATGTCAGATATGATGTGGAAAACATTTGGGGTAATTCATAGTGGATATAGTGAATGCGGGGTCCGGGGAGAGCGGATATAGTGAATGCGGGGTCCGGGGAGAGCGGATATAGTGAATGCGGGGTCCGGGGAGAGCGGATATAGTGAATGCGGGGTCCGGGGAGAGCGGATATAGTGAATGCAGGGTCCGGGGAGACCGGATATAGTGAATGCGGGGTCCGGGGAGAGCGGATATAGTGAATGCAGGGTCCGGGGAGAGCGGATATAGTGAATGCGGGGTCCGGGGAGAGCGGATATAGTGAATGCGGGGTCCAGGGAAAGCGGATATAATGAATGCGGGGTCCGGGGAGAGGGGATATAGTGAATGCGGGGTTCGGGGAGAGCGGATATAGTGAATGCGGGGTCCGGGGAGAGCGGATGTAGTGAATGCGGGGTCCGGGGAGAGCGGATATAGTGAATGCGGGGTCCGGGGAGAACGGATATAGTGAATGCGGGGTCCGGGGAAAGCGGATATAGTGAATGTGGGGTCCGGGGAGAGCGGATATAGTGAATGCGGGGTCCGGGGAAAGCGGATATAGTGAATGCGGGGTCCGGGGAGAGGGGATGTAGTGAATGCGGGGTTCGGGGAGAGCGGATGTAGTGAATGCGGGGTCCGGGGAGAGCGGATGTAGTGAATGCGGGGTCCGGGGAGAGCGGATATAGTGAATGCGGGGTCCGGGGAGAGCGGATATAGTGAATGCGGGGTCCGGGGAGAGCGGATATAGTGAATGCGGGGTCCAGGGAGAGCGGATATAGTGAATGCGGGGTCCGGGGAGAGCGGATGTAGTGAATGCGGGGTCCGGGGAGAGCGGATATAGTGAATGCGGGGTCCGGGGAGAGCGGATATAGTGAATGCAGGGTCCGGGGAGAGCGGATATAGTCAATGCGGGGTCCCGGGAGAAATGTTAAAGAATTTAAACAAGTGAATATATTCTACCCTCCTGTCGTTTTCTGCAGGCAGCCTGTAGTGGGTGGAGCCTGTTTAGCCCCTCCCACAGCTTTGTTTTCTGTCCTTGTGCAAGGTGGCTGTTCTTGTCTCCGCCCCCTTCTATAGTGTTCTGCAGGCAGCCTGTAGTGGGTGGGGCCTGCTGGGTCCCTCCTACAGCTCTAATCTCTTTCCTTGTGCTGGGTACCTGGTCTTGTCTCCGCCCCCTCTTTTAATTTCCTGCGGGCAGCCTGTAGTAGGTGGAGACTGCTAGGCCCCTCCCACAGCTCTACACTCTCTCCTTGTGCAGGGGGACTGGTCTTGTTTCCACCCCCTCCTGTCGTTTTCTACAGGTAGCTTGTAGTAGGTGGAAACTGTGGGTCCCTCCTACAGCTCTACTCTCTTTCCTTGTGCAGGAGGACTGGTTTTGTATCCTCCCCCTCCTGTCATTTTCTGCAGGCAGCCTGTAGTGGGTGGGGTTACTGGGCCCCTCCCACAGCTCTGTGCTATTCACAGGCAATTTACAGCACAATGAATGATGTCACTGATACTTTTACATGGTAATATCTGGGTTTGGTGCACACAGAGTGCATATATATATATATATACCTTTTGTGTCTACTTAGGAATACTGTTAGGTCCATATATATTTGGACACAAGCATAATTGTATTTTTTAGTTATTTACCAAAACATATGCAAGCTATAGATATGGGCTGAAAGTGCACACTCTCAGGTGTAATTTGAAGGTATGTACATCCCAATTGGAGGAAGGGTTTAGAAATTACAGCTCTAAAGAGTAGCTACCCCCCTTTTTCAAGGGACCAACTGTAATTGAACAATAGAATCAAAAGCTGTTTCATGGCCAGGTGTGGGCTACTCTGTTATTTCGTGATCAGTTAAGCAGGTGAAAGATCTGCAGTTGATTCTAAGTCTGGTATTTGCATTTGGAATCTATTGCTGTGAACCTACATCATGCGTTCAAAGGAGCTGTCCATGTAAGTGAAACAGACCATTGTAAGGCTTAAAAAATGAACCAAATCCATCACAGACATAGCAGCAACATTAGGAGCGGCCAAATCAACAGTTTGGTCCATTCTGAGGAAAGAAGAACGCACTGGTGAGCTCAGCAACATAAAAAGGCATGGACATCCACGGAAGACAACAATGGTGGGTGATCGCAGGATCCTCTCTATGGTAAAGGAAACCCCATTCACAACATCCAGACAAGTGAAGGACACTCTCCAGGAGGTGGGCATATCATTGTCAAAGTCCACAATCAAGAGAAGACTTCACGAGAGCAAATACAGAGTGTTCACCACAAGGTGCAAACCATTCAAAATCCCGAAGAATAGAAAAGCCAGATTAGACTTTGCCAAAAAACATCTAAAAAAGCCAGACCAGTTCTGGAGAAGCATTCTTTGGACGGATGAAACTAAGATGAATCTGTACCAGAATGACGGGAAGAAAAAAGTGTGGAGAAGGCTTGGAACAGCTCATGATCCAAAACACACAACGTCATCTGTAAAACATAATGGAGGCAGTGTGATGACATGGGCATGCATGGCTTCCAGTGGCACTGGGTCATTGGTGGTTATTGATGGTGTAACAGAAGACAGAAGCAGCCGGATGAATTCTGCAGTGTTTACAGATATACTGTCAGCCCAGATTCAGCCAAATGCAGCAAAGGTGATTGGATGGCACTTCACAGTATAGATGGACAATGATCCAAAATGCACTGCAAAAGCAACCCAGGAGCTTTTGAAGGAAAATAAATGAAATATTCTGCAATGGCCGAGTCAGTCACCTGATCTCAACCAAACTGAGCATGCATTTCACTTGCTGAAGACAAAACTAAAGGCAGAAAGACCCACAAACAAAGAACAACTGAAGACAGCTGCAGTGAGAGCCTGGAAAAGCAAAGGAGGAAACCCAGTCTTTTGTCATGTCCATGGGTTCCAGACTTCAGGAAAAGCATCAAAAAGGAGGAAACACGATCTTTGGTAATGCCCATGGGTTTCAGACTTAAGGCAAAGCATCATAAAGGAGGAAACCCAGTCTTTTGTCATGTCCATGGGTTCAAGACTTCAGGAAAAGCATCAAAAAGGAGGAAACACGGTCTTTGGTGATGTCCATGGGTTCCAGACTTCAGGCAAAGCATCAGAAAGGAGGAAACCCAGTCTTTGGTGATGTCCATGGGTTCCAGACTTCAGGCAAAGCATCAAAAAGGAGGAAACACGGTCTTTGGTGATGTCCATGGGTTCCAGACTTCAGGCAAAGCATCAGAAAGGAGGAAACCCAGTCTTTGGTGATGTCCATGGGTTCCAGACTTCAGGCAAAGGATCAGAAAGGAGGAAACCCCGTCTTTGGTCATGTCCATGGGTTCCAGACTTCAGGCAAAGGATCAGAAAGGAGGAAACCCAGTCTTTGGTCATGTCCATGGGTTCCAGACTTCAGGCAAAGGATCAGAAAGGAGGAAACCCGGTCTTTGGTCATGTCCATGGGTTCCAGACTTCAGGCAAAGGATCAGAAAGGAGGAAACCCAGTCTTTGGTCATGTCCATGGGTTCCAGACTTCAGGCAAAGGATCAGAAAGGAGGAAACCCAGTCTTTGGTCATGTCCATGGGTTCCAGACTTCAGGCAAAGGATCAGAAAGGAGGAAACCCAGTCTTTGGTCATGTCCATGGGTTCCAGACTTCAGGCACTCATTGCCAGTAAAGGATTCTCAACAAAATATTACAAATTAACATTTTATTTATGATTATATTAATTTTCCATGTACTTTTGGTCCCCTGAAAAAGGGGGGGATGGCTACTCTTAAAAGCTGTAATTCCTGAACCCTTCCTCCAATCTGAATGGACATACCCTCAAATTAATCCTGAGAGTGTCCACTGTCTGCCCATATCCATTATATAACTATAGCTGGAATATGTTTTGGTAAATACCTGAAAAAAATCTGAAATTGTGCCTGTGTCCAAATATATATGGACCGAACTGTATATTGATATAAAAGGTTCAGGCATTTCCCACAGATCATCATCTCTTCCCTCTCTCCCTGTCTCTATCCTGTTACATTATTGGTGTAATGTGAGTCCCATCCTCATTACATCTGTCATGTTCCTAAACCTCTGTCACTTTGGACTCCAGGACTTTGTTCCCAGTGACATCCAAGGTCATGGGGGTCATGTAGCTAACCATTGCACGCGGGTTATGTCACCTTTTAGTTTTTAATCACTTTTCTTTTAAGTGTATCTAAAGGTTATCTTTATTCTCTACCTTTGGTTGGAGGAATGGAGAGGGGTTAGACTCCCCGCCAGATTTGTTTTTCCCTGCCGCTATGTGTCCTTTATGACTTTTTGTCATTGAGGGAAAATCCAAAACTTGAGTAGTCAATTAAACAGGAATAGAGGGGAAACCTTCCAGTGGGGGATACCTGTTCCAGCGACAACTGTCTACATGCAGGTGTGTCAAACTGGCGGCCCTCCAGCTGTTGTGAAACTACAATTCCCATCATGCCTCTGCCTTTGGAAGTCATGCTTGCAACTGTCAGCTTTGCAATGCCTCATGGGACTTGTAGTTTGTCAACAGCTGGAGGGCCGCCAGTGTGACACCCGTGCTGTAGGCTCTCACATGTAAAGCCCATTTCCCGGTTGGCGTTTTCACGCCATTCCACAAGTGTGCGCAATTTTAAAGTGGGACATGTTTGGTATCTATTTACTCGCCATAACATACTCTTTCATATTTTACAAAAAAAAGGGGTATATAGATTTTAATCAGTGTATTTTTATTCCAAAATATTATATATTCATTTTTAAAAACTGCGCATTTCGGTTTGGAAGTCATGTTTGCAACTGTCGGCTTTGCAATGCCTCATGGGACTTGTAGTTTGGCAACAGCTGGAGGGCCACCAGTTTGACACCTCTGATCTACAAGACAGGAAACTAAAGTGGTTATAAAGGATTTAAAAAAAAGAAAAAACAAACCTGGCTATATATACTTGTTCTATGCAATATAATTGCACAGAGCGGCCCTGATCCTCGTCTTCTTGGGTCCCCCGCCGGCACTCCTGGCTCCTCCTCTCTTGCTGGTGCTCCCAGTAGGAGGCTGATTCCCATGGAGGTAGTTGTGAGGACTCACTCCTGAGCCCCACTGCTGTGTCCATTGACACAGACAGCGGGAATCGTCCCCGCTCCCTTGTCACTGGATTTGTTTGACAGGAGCAGGAGCCAATGGCTCCCGCTTCTATCGATCTGCCCAATGAGGAGGGACAAAGCCTGGAAAGCCGGAGCTCTCATGCACAACGCTGGATCTCGATGGGGCTCAGGTAAGTATAAGGACACAGAAGGTTGTTTCACCTTCATGCATAGAATGATTGAAGGGAAAAAACCTCGAGGCTCTAGATCCACTGTAAAGCCAAATTAATTTTTTTTTTAAATGCGCACAAGGGGCAGTTCTTACATTTAATGAGGACTGTCTCTTGTGCTGGTGACGGCTGTCTCATTTGAAATATTCCATCCTCTGCCTCCTCACATCCCCACTGCGGTAATCATCGGGTGCTGCGGGCACTCGTCAAAAGTGCTTACTGTACCTGCCCTCGCTGCCCCAACCCCACCTTCCTACCCCCCTCCCCCCCCCCCCCCTTGCATTAAGGCAGATATCACCAATGGAGCACAAAACCTAAAAAAACTAACTAGTTTTTTTATATATAATTTAAAAAAAAGTTAAATTCAGTTTAAATTAGGCATGCAACTTTTCAAAAGTTTAAAAATGTACTAACTGTTCCAAGTATAGTAGAAAATCTCCTCTTGCAGGATATAGTGTACCACCTTTTGGCTGCAAGTGGTAAATACCTGGGAAATCAAGCAGCCATCGAAGGACTTGTATACCGTAACACATTACATTTTTGTTTTGGATCATACAATATTCAATCCGAGGGGTGAATTTACTAAAGGCAAACAGCCTGCGCACTTTGCAAGTGCATCTGCTTCAGAACTTGGTAAATGAGGTAAAGCTTTACTTTGCAAAGAATACCCAATCACATGAAAAGGGAAAAAAATAAAAAACAGCATTTTTGCTTGCACATGATTGGATGATGGAAGTCAGCAGGGCTTCCCCTTGTTCACTAAGCCCTGGACTTGCAGAGTGCACAGTCTATTTGCCTTTAGTAAATCCACTCCTGAGTGTTCTATCTCCTTTATATCCGTGACAGGGGCGGACTGACAGCTCATGGGGCCCCTGGACAATAGGGGATCATGGGGCCCCTGGACAATAGGGGATCATGGGCCCCTGTGTCCTTGCCCAAACTCAAAAAAGCCTATGAAAAAGGTACCAGGGGCATCTCACGGGGCCCCCTACTGACCCCGGGCCGTCGGGCAGTGCCCAAGTTTCCAAATGGTCAGTCCGCCCCTGATCCGTGAACAATTACGTAGTGTAAGGATTTGCCTTAATGGGTACAAATTGAGTTGTTCGTTTAGCTAGTCCCTCACATTCTAGTAAATGTAGCAGTTAATGGCCGACATGGTGGCTTAGTGGTCAGCACTTCTACTTTGTAGTGCTGGGATCCTTGGTTCAAAGGGACACGTCATAGAGCCTGTGGAACGTGGACCCTAGCATGCGTGTGCACGTATGTATGCATGTAATCTAATATCGGACAGAGACTGTAGTTTTTCTAAATAATTTATTCATGTGAACTTTGCTACCTTGAGATCTGGGATATCCGTGTAGATGAGACAACTAGAGGTAAGCAATGGTTGTATAGGATATGCTCCACCCGAGGGGAGACAAAGTCTTATCTCTAACCACTTGAAACATGACATGGAGTGAAGCCCTCCAGCATAGGTTGTGCTTTTGAACTCGAGTTTCCCATCTTTGTCCTATCTGTGTGTTCAAAGTATTGATCGGGGCAGGTCATTGGATTGACAGCCTGTGAGGTTGAGGAGAGACACATTCCTCCCTTTGAGGGCCGTGTTTATACAGTTCATAAACAAACACTTAGAACAGGCTCCGGCCTAACCTCTCACCCCAAAACCCGAGCCTGGCTGAGCCCTAGGGGGAAACGTACTTGTACATGTCATCCTCCGGAGAGCGTCCAGTCTCCACTAAATCCCATTTAAAGGCACACTCCAGTATAACATGAAAATTGTGTCACAGGGACAAAGGCTGGTCTTCTGAATGCCTTCAATTTCCATTCTGTCGTTTATTTTCTGTACCTGTCTGCCCTGCTCACTAAGTTCTTAGAGTGGTCGTTGACAATTTTCTTGGTACAGTTACTGGAACTTGATGTTTCAATCCCTATCACTCTTGATGTTGGGATTGGTGCAGTGACGGGAGGGATGGGTAGGTACATGATTAAGTGGACTCCTTCCTCCTTTGGCTTTACGTTGATGAGCCCACAGGACAGCGGGATACTGCCGGTTGGGGCTAGTAGCTTAGATACTCCTAGTTTCAGATCAAGAGAAAGTTCAAAGGTGTTGCAGAGGGTCGCATGCCAGAGGAGGTAGTTGGACGATAACAGAGGTCAAAGCCATGCGGACCATCCGTCTGAAAACATATAAATGTACCTAAACCCATGCCTGTGAAAATTCGGCCTTTATTTATCTGGGGTAACATTAAAATGCCAGAAATTGAAATAGGTAAAGAAGGGTATACATAGTTCCACATATGTCAACATTTTCACATTGTATTATTAGATTTTTTCATTACATTCATAAAATTTAGTATAAATAAAAAGGATCCTTAAATTCCCTCACCTGAATGACTGGAAACATATCGGGTTCAAAACTGCCCCAATTATGAGAATCCCCAGGCACACGTGAGATACCTAAATTTTCAATATATGAAGTGTAAGTGCTGCCAGACTCATCCACCTTACTAACCGTTCCATATCTGACAACCTTCTCTGCCAATCCCTCCACTGGCCTCCACTCAGTGTCCTCCACAGCTCTCTGTCAATCCCTCCACTGGCCTCCACTCAGTGTCCTCCACTGCTCTCTGCCAATCCCTCCACTGGCCTCCACTCAGTGTCCTCCGCCCCTCTCTGCCAATCCCTCCACTGGCCTCCACTCAGTGTCCTCCACACCTCTCTGCCAATCCCTCCACTGGCCTCCACTCAGTGTCCTCCACCCCTCCCTGCCAATCCCTCCACTGGCCTCCATTCAGTGTCCTCCGCCCCTCCCTGCCAATCCCTCCACTGGCCTCCATTCAGTGTCCTCCGCCCCTCTCTGCCAATCCCTCCACTGGCTTCCCGTTGCCCAACGAATAAAATTCAAAACATTATCAACAACGTATAAAGCCATTTATAAATCTGCCCCAAATTACATCACCAATCTTGTCTCCAAATATCACCCAAACCGTCCTCTCCGCTCCACGCACGACCTCCTGCTCTGTAGCTCCCTTGTCTCCTCCTCCCATGCTCATCTCCAGGACTTCTCCAGAGCTTCCCCCATCCTCTGGAACTCACTACCCCAATCTATCAGACTATTGCCTACTCTGTCCACTATTAGGCGATCTCTAAAAACCTCTCTCTTCAGGGAAGCCTATCCTGCCCTCAGCTAATAATGGAATATTCTATTCCCTCTACCAGTCCATCCCCCACAGTTACTATCTTTTGTACCACTAGCCCCTCCCTCTTAGATTGTTAGCTCCAAGGATCAGGGCCCTCCTAACCCTCTTGTATTGAACTGTATTGTTGCTGTATTGTCTCCCGTTATATTGTAAAGTGCTGAGCAACCTGTTGGCGCCATATAAATCCTGTATAATAATAATAAGTGTACAGAAGGTGGTGGATCCAGAGACAGAACATTACTGGAAGCTGACTATGGCTGAAATGATTGCCTGAATAAAGAAAAATCCAATGAATTATAGACGTTCACGGACCAAACAAAATAAATAATTATGATGAAACAAAATCCGAAAGAAACAACAAGCTGAAGCTTTGCCCCCTTAGACTGTTTTTATTCATAAAAGCATGTACCATAGTAGGGATCCTGCTGCTGTCAATCAACTCCTTTGAGCAGAGAGTGAGGAGCAGGTCTGAGCCTCACTGTGTGTGTCAATGGAGGCACACAGTGCAGCTTGGGATCGAGTCCACGCCAGTGCCCCCATAGCAATCAGCTTGGAGAAAAGGAGGAACCGAGACTGCCAGAGTGAGACCCCAGAATAGGAGGCTTTGGTAAGCATGACATGTTTAAAAAATAAATAAATAAAAAAATGTAAACTTTAGATTTGCATTAAATATCTCTAGAATTGATTAGCTCTGAACTGTTCACAGATACAAATTTTGGCTTTGTTTGAGTAATGGGTTTTAAAGAGCCCCCCAAATAACACTTGCAGCTGGTTCCAATCATCCCCATTGTACTCATATTGTACAAAATAATTCGTTTTTTCAGTGTAAACATTATCAAGCATTAGAGAATCCCTTCAAGCACATTTGTGGTACGTGATTGATTTTCTCTGATGGTAATGGCAGAATGTTGATGAAGTGTGCAGTACATAGCGTAGATCTCCATAGTGTAACATCCAACCACCTTCCTCCAGGGCCACAGGGCAACCTAGAAGCCTAGTCCCTGCTCATTGGCCAAGGGGGCCAGCTACAACTTTGAGTGCCTATTTACATACAGTATCTCCCAGAAGTGAGTCCATCCCTCACATTTTTGTAAATATTTGATACTATCTTTGCTACAATGTGACGTAGTCAGTGTACAGCTTGTATAACATGTAAATTTGCTGTCCCCTCAAAATAACTCAACGCACCGCCATTAAAACCACTGGAAACAAAAGTGAGTCCACCCCTAAGTGACAAGGTCCAAATTGGGCCCAATTAGCCATTTTCCCTCCCCGTGTCATGTGACTCCTTAGTATTACAAGGTCTCAGGTGTGAATGGGGAGCGGGTGGGTTACATTTGGTGTTATCGCTCTCACTCTCTTACTGGTCACTGGAAGTTCAACATGGCACCTCATGGCAAAGAACTCTGAGTATCTGAAAAAATGAATTGTTGCTCTGCACAAAGATGGCCTAGGCTATAAGAAGACTGAGGAATCAGAAGAGATATGATGGTGCAGGACGTTTAAAACCAGTAAAATTCTATTAGTAAAGTATAACACTCACAAGGAAGGTGTCTAGCCGACACCAGCAATGACAGCCTCTATAATAACACATCCACGAGGGACAAAACCAAGGGACGAACCTCCTGTATCTCTTAATAAAGGGGGCCGCGCCTTGTCTAGGACCCCATTCCACTATAATCTGTCTCTGCACCCCCCCCCCCCCCCCCCCCCCACCCTTCCCGGTGTGTTTTTTGCTTGCTACTTTCTTCTACCTGAAAGTGACACTTCATCTTGGTTTATTGGGCCTGCGGCACTTCTCAACGGGAGGCTTATTATTGGTATCACATAATGGCTCCATCCCGAGAGCCAATATTCGCTTGTTTCCAATTAACAAGATTCCATTAAAGAAGAAAAGTTTGAAAACTCTATTTTTATCTTAATAGGTTCCCATGAAAGTACATAAATAAGTGGGATCATTGGACAGAGCTCTATGGTTGTTTCTACGAAAGCCTAGTGTTCAGAGAAGGTTCCATTGAGAGCAGTTGATGCTTTCCTGTTTCATGTATCATCAGTCAGGCAACAGCAGCAGACGGCCCTCACCACCCGCAGACGGCCCTCACCACCCGCAGACGGCCCTCACCACCCGTAGACGGCCCTCACCACCCAAAGAACATCAGACTACACTGGCTATGCGGAATTATCTTTCTTCTATGTCATTTATGGATCTTCATGGCAAGGATAAGTCCTTCCATAGATAATAAATGTAGAAAATTTGTGATACCCATTGGCCTCAAGTTTTCACTATTCATTATGAGAATTTCTGAAACTTCTTCTAAACCTCTTACTATCAGGCAGGTGCTGATTGGAGATTACTGAATATTGCTGTCATTACTCAGACTGGTGGCACCAAGAGCCTTCTAGTACATAGCTGACCGTAGTTTGGAATGGTTGGGGTCTGTGAGGAAGATGATTTGAGATCAGAAAATGACCAATTGTTCTCTCATTTGAAGCATCTTCTTCTGTTCTGCCATAGATATAAAATCATGAAACAAGAGGCTGAAGTCCCTGGGGGTTGCTCTTAAAACCCTACTGAATCTGGGTGATGGATTTTCATTAATATCAGGGGTCTCCAAACTACAGCCCAGGGGCTACATGTGGCCTGCTGTAAGATTTTATCTGGCCCACAGCTGATGTGCACTGCCTCCGCTTTGATGGGGACTATGATGTAGGGAGGAATTCTGCTGTGGGCCCTGCAGTATGAGGGGACTGTGATAGGGACTCTGATGTAGGGTGGAATTCTGCTTTGGGCCCTGCAGTATGAGGGGACTGCGATGGGGACTCTGATGTAGGGTGGAATTCTGCTGTGGGCCCTGCAGTATGGGGGGACTGTGGTAAGGACCCGGATGTAAGGGGGACTCTTATGGGGACTCTGATGTAGGGTGGAATCCTGCTGTGGGCCCTGCAGTATGAGGGGACTGTGATGAGGACTCGGATGTAAGGGGGACTCTGACATAGGGTGGAATCCTGCTGTGGGTCCTGCAGTATGAGTGGATTTAGATGGGGACCCAGATGTAAGGGGGACTCTTATGGGGACTTGGATGTAGGGTGGAATCCTGCTGTGGGCCCTGCAGTATGAGAGGGCTGTGATGAGGACCTGGATGTAAGGGAGACTCTGATGGGGACCCGGATGTAATGGGGACTCTGATGTAGGGTGGAATTCTGCTGTGGGCCCTGCAGTGTGAGGGGACTGTGATGGGGACCCGGATGTAAGGGGGACTGTGATGGAGACTTGGATGTAGGGTGGAATCCTGCTGTGGGCCCTGCAGTATGAGGGGACTGTGATGAGGACCCGGATGTAAGGGGGACTGTGGGAAGGACCCGGATGTAAGGGGGACTGTGGGAAGGACCCTGATGTAAGGGGGACTGTGGGAAGGACCCGGATGTAAGGGGGACTGTGGGAAGGACCCTGATGTAAGGGGGACTGTGGGAAGGACCCTGATGTAAGGGGCATTCTGAGCTGTGTATGGCTAGCATTACTCTGTAAGGACTCCGGTCACATCTTATGCCATGCAGGTCCCCAATAAAACACCATACAGGCACCTGCAAGCGTCACAAACAAATGAAAAGACGCACCCAGCGCCACTGAGTGCCACCATCTCCGACATGAAACGCTTGTAATTACCAGTCAGGAGCCTTTAACCCCTTGATGTGGTGGACGGCACAAGTTGTGTAATTAGTGTTTTCTGTTCCTGTCTTTCATGTCATGTTGTTAATTCAGCAGAACGTTCTTTCATTTACCTCTCTGGTAATTAAGATGAGGGCCCGGCGAACGCACACAGGAGGAGAGGCACGGGGGCCACTACCGCCGTGTGATGTCATTGTGTCCAGGCAGAAGGTCCCCGCTGCTGGTGACTGGTTATTAGCTGTGCGACTCACTCATATGTGCTGTTGGAGTCGCTTTGTTCTTCGTTTACTTTGTCGTAGAAAGAACACGGAAGCTTTGAACTTGGCAGGACAGTCATGGCTGCTGATCTTGTGTATGTGATGCATCGTCAGCAGAAGAAAGCTATCACATCATTTCAATAACAAAGCTCTGAAAGGCCACATTACTCACAAAACACGTCGCCCAAATACCTTTTATCCCGTCATCACATGACTACAATTACCGTCTTCACACCGCTCTGGAGAAGGGCAGGGGGCACGGGTGTAAGCACCACAGGACCCAGGCACACAGACTGACCACGGCAGAACCCATCTGATGTTAGGCTTGCTGTGGTCAGATTGCTGAAGAAACACAAGGAGATCGCCCTGCCAGGATCAGCGAGAATTTATGATCAAAATGACAGACGTAAAGAGCATTCTATGAAGAAAGTAGATCAATGTTAATGCGGACCTAAACTCTCTCAACATGAACTATTTTTAATCCTGCCAGCATTAATATATAGATTTATTTTATTATTATTTTATCTCAGGTACTTATATAACACTGTCAATTTACGCCGCACTTTACATATATATTGTACATTCACATCAGTCCCCGCCCCCGAGGAGCGTACAATCTAAGGTCCCTAACTCACATTCATACATACACATACTAGGGACAATTAGACAGGAGCCAATTCACCTACCAGCATGTCTTTGGAGTGTGGGAGGAAACCGGAGTACCCTGAGGAAACCCACACAGGCACAGGGAGAACATGCAAACTCCAGGCAGGTGGTGCCGTGGCTGGGATTCAAACCGATGACCCTCGTACTGCCGGGCAGAGGTGCTAACCATTTAGCCACTGTGCTGCCCCGCCAGAAACTGCGCCCTGTTGTGTGCCACTCGGACTTAACCCATTGCCTGCCAGAATCTGCACCCTGTTCTGTGTCACTCGGACTTAACCCATCGCCTGCCAGAGATTGCTGCCTGTTGTGTGCCACTCAGACTTAACCCATTGCCTGCCAGAGACTGCTGCCTGTTGTGTGCCACTCAGACATAACCCATTGCCTGCCAGAAACCGCGCCCTACTGTGTGCCACTCGGACTTAACCCATTGCCTGCCAGAGACTGCTGCCTGTTGTGTGCCACTCGGACTTAACCCATTGCCTGCCAGAGACTGTTGCCTGTTGTGTGCCACTCGGACTTATCCCATCGCCTGCCAGAGACTGCTGCCTGTTGTGTGTCACTCGGACTTAACCCATTGCCTGCCAGAATCTGCACCCTGTTCTGTGTCACTCGGACTTAACCCATTGCCTGCCAGAGACTGTTGCCTGTTGTGTGTCACTCGGACTTAACCCATTGCCTGCCAGAATCTGCACCCTGTTCTGTGTCACTCGGACTTAACCCATTGCCTGCCAGAGACTGTTGCCCGTTGTGTGCCACTCGGACTTAACCCATTGCCTGCCAGAGACTGCGCCCTGTTGTGTGCCACTCGGACTTAACCCATTGCCTGCCAGAGACTACTCCCTGTTGTGTGCCACTCGGACTTAACCCATTGCCTGCCAGAGACTGCGCCATGTTGTGAACCCAGAAGGTGCTACGGACTATCCCCCCCCCCCCCCCCCCCGTGTTGCCTACCAGAATTCGGTGATCCTTGTCGTGTGTCCCACCCTGTGGTACGGATTTAACTTTTGTTTTGCCAGAACCTTGCTATACTCGTCGTGTCCCCTCCAGATCTCTCAATAAAAGCCTTGTGTGTCCCCCCGCTCTCCGCGCGTGTTCTGTTCCACCCATACCTCCGTCACACACTGGATAGGAAGGTATATTATATTTACTTGTATAAGGATTAATAATAGTCCATGTTGTATGAGAGAGAAGTTCCCCTTCAAGGGCCGGCTTTGGTTCTTTCACAGAAATGGCTTCCCTGAGAACACCCAGCAGGTGTACCTTTCTATGGAGGTCTGACATCCAACGGTCATTCTTCATCTGGACTCCAATGTGGATTGACACCCACATGCACCTCCCTGCACACAGATACAATGAAGGGGAATTTGTTGCATCGACCGCTAACACGTCATTCTGCTCACACCCCACATGAAATGTCAGAAAACCCGTTCTTTCTGCAAACACCAACTTCATTCATTGGAAGTTCATTCGAGCCGCTGACAGATCGGTGACCATTGTCCCGGAGCCAAGACACGATGGAGAGGTCTGTCCCCACCTACAAGCAAACACACCACCTCCTGCGCTCAGAGACCCACATCAGAGATCGGCGGGTGGAACAATATATGAAAGTTCATCCAGTAACCGATCGAAGGTTGTGCAGCTCTAATACGAGGCTGAGGAAGCCCCATAAAAACTGTAATGAAGAACAAAAACAAAAGCGCACCAACCTTGCGCATTACCTCAGTAAGCAAAGGGTAAATTTATTGAATTCTCCCCGGACCCCGCATTCACTATATCCGCTCTCCCCGGACCCGGCATTCACTATATCCGCTCTCCCCGGACCCGGCATTCACTATATCCTCTCTCCCCGGACCCGGCATTCACTATATCCTCTCTCCCCGGACCCTGCATTCGCTATATCCGCTCTCCCCGGACCCCGCATTCGCTATATCCGCTCTCCCCGGACCCCGCATTCGCTATATCCGCTCTCCCCGGACCCCGCATTCACTATATCCGCTCTCCCCGGATCCGGCATTCACTATATCCGCTCTCCCCGGACCCCGCATTCACTATATCCGCTCTCCCCGTACCCGGCATTCACTATATCCGCTCTCCCCGGACCCGGCATTCACTATATCCTCTCTCCCCGGACCCGGCATTCACTGTATCCGCTCTCCCCGTACCCGGCATTCACTATATCCGCTCTCCCCGGACCCGGCATTCACTATATCCTCTCTCCCCGGACCCGGCATTCACTGTATCCGCTCTCCCGGGACCCCGCATTCGCTATATCCGCTCTCCCCGGACCCGGCATTCACTATATCCGCTCTCCCCGGACCCCGCATTCACTATATCCGCTCTCCCCGGACCCGGCATTCACTATATCCTCTCTCCCCGGACCCGGCATTCACTATATCCTCTCTCCCCGGACCCGGCATTCACTATATCCTCTCTCCCCGGACCCTGCATTCGCTATATCCGCTCTCCCCGGACCCCGCATTCGCTATATCCGCTCTCCCCGGACCCCGCATTCACTATATCCGCTCTCCCCGGACCCCGCATTCACTATATCCGCTCTCCCCGGACCCCGCATTCACTATATCCGCTCTCCCCGTACCCGGCATTCACTATATCCGCTCTCCCCGGACCCGGCATTCACTATATCCTCTCTCCCCGGACCCGGCATTCACTGTATCCGCTCTCCCCGTACCCGGCATTCACTATATCCGCTCTCCCCGGACCCGGCATTCACTATATCCTCTCTCCCCGGACCCGGCATTCACTGTATCCGCTCTCCCGGGACCCCGCATTCGCTATATCCGCTCTCCCGGGACCCCGCATTCGCTATATCCGCTCTCCCTGGACCCCGCATTCGCTATATCCGCTCTCCCCGGACCCCGCATTCGCTATATCCGCTCTCCCCGGACCCCGCATTCGCTATATCCGCTCTCCCCGGACCCCGCATTTGCTATATCCGCTCTCCCCGGACCCCGCATTCGCTATATCCGCTCTCCCCGGACCCCGCATTCGCTATATCCGCTCTCCCCGGACCCCGCATTCGCTATATCCGCTCTCCCCGGACCCCGCATTCGCTATATCCGCTCTCCCCGGACCCCCGCATTCGCTATATCCGCTCTCCCCGGACCCCGCATTCGCTATATAAAGACTGATGTTACTGTGGTGGGTTTAGTAACACTTTAAATGAACTGGTTAGTATGTGGTGAATGCTTGTGTAGTGTTGCAGGTTTAGAATGATTCTCAGGAGGGGTTATACTCCTACATGGGCTCATGATTTCTGTGATGATAGAAGAGAAGCTGCTGGCTTTGGATTGGCACGTTGTTGTATTGGTGTGTGGAGGTGACAGGTGCACTTTGTTGGCGCAGTGAACAGGCCGGGGGGGTATTGCTGGGTTTTCTCAGGTGTGACGTTGGCCTTTATGTATCTGGTGAAGCGTCTCCTGTCAGCACCCTTTTCATCGGGGCTCTTGTCTCACCTCGTGTTTGTGTTGCTGCATCATTTCTGTCTTTTCATCCCCCTCGATCCCCGTCACAGGTTGAGCCGCATGCGGCCTGTCACCCCCCTCGATCCCCGTCACAGGTTGAGCCGCATGCGGCCTGTCACCCCCCTCGATCCCCGTCACAGGTTCAGCCGCATGCGGCCTGTCATCCCCCTCGATCCCCGTCACAGGTTCAGCCGCATGCGGCCTGTCATCCCCCTCGATCCCGTCACAGGTTCAGCCGCATGCGGCCTGTCACCCCCCTCGATCCCGTCACAGGTTCAGCCGCATGCGGCCTGTCACCCCCCTCGATCCCCGTCACAGGTTCAGCCGCATGCGGCCTGTCACCCCCCTCGATCCCCGTCACAGGTTCAGCCTCATGCGGCCTGTCACCCCCCTCGATCCCCGTCACAGGTTCAGCCGCAAGCGGCCTGTCATCCCCCTCGATCCCGTCACAGGTTCAGCCGCATGCGACCTGTCACCCCCCCTCGATCCCCGTCACAGGTTCAGCCGCATGCGGCCTGTCACCCCCTCGATCCCCGTCACAGGTTCAGCCTCATGCGGCCTGTCACCCCCCTCGATCCCCGTCACAGGTTCAGCCGCATGCGGCGTGTCATCCCCCTCGATCCCCGTCACAGGTTCAGCCGCATGCGGCGTGTCATCCCCCTCGATCCCCGTCACAGGTTCAGCCGCATGCGACCTGTCATCCCCCTCGATCCCCGTCACAGGTTCAGCCGCATGCGGCCTGTCATCCCCTCGATCCCCTCACAGGTTCAGCCGCATGCGGCCTGTCACCCCCCTCGATCCCCGTCACAGGTTCAGCCGCATGCGGCCTGTCATCCCCCTCGATCCCGTCACAGGTTCAGCCGCATGCGGCCTGTCATCCCCCTCGATCCCCGTCACAGGTTCAGCCGCATGCGGCGTGTCATCCCCCTCGATCCCCGTCACAGGTTGAGCCGCATGCGGCGTGTCATCTCCCTCGATCCCCGTCACAGGTTCAGCCGCATGCGGCCTGTCATCCCCCTCGATCCCGTCACAGGTTGAGCCGCATGCGGCGTGTCATCTCCCTCGATCCCCGTCACAGGTTCAGCCTCATGCGGCCTGTCACCCCCCTCGATCCCCGTCACAGTTCAGCCGCATGCGACCTGTCATCCCCCTCGATCCCCTCACAGGTTCAGCCGCATGCGGCCTGTCATCCCCCTCGATCCCCGTCACAGGTTCAGCCGCATGCGGCGTGTCATCCTCCTCGATCCCCGTCACAGGTTCAGCTGCATGCGGCCTGTCATCCCCCTCGATCCCCGTCACAGGTTGAGCCGCATGCGGCGTGTCATCTCCCTCGATCCCCGTCACAGGTTCAGCCGCATGCGGCCTGTCATCCCCCTTGATCCCGTCACAGGTTCAGCCGCATGCGGCCTGTCATCCCCCTCGATCCCCGTCACAGGTTGAGCCGCATGCGGCGTGTCATCTCCCTCGATCCCCGTCACAGGTTCAGCCGCATGCGGCCTGTCATCCCCCTCGATCCCCGTCACAGGTTCAGCCGCATGCGGCCTGTCATCCCCCTCGATCCCCCTCACAGGTTCAGACGCATGCGGCGTGTCATCCCCCCTCGATCCCCGTCACGGTTCAGCCGCATGCGGCCTGTCATCCCCCTCGATCCCCGTCAGAGGTTGAGCCGCATGCGGCCGGTCACCCCCCTCGATCCCCGTCACCCCCCTCGATCCCCGTCACAGGTTCAGCCGCATGCAGCCGGTCATCCCCCTCGATCCCCATCACCCCCCTCGATCCCCGTCACAGGTTCAGCCGCATGCGGCCTGTCATCCCCCTCGATCCCCGTCACAGGTTCAGCCGCATGCGGCCTGTCATCCCCCTCGATCCCCGTCACAGGTTCAGCCGCATGCGGCCGGTCATCCCCCTCGATCCCCGTCACAGGTTCAGCCGCATGCGGCCTGTCATCCCCCTCGATCCCCGTCACAGGTTCAGCCGCATGCGGCCTGTCATCCCCCTTGATCCCCGTCACAGGTTCAGCCGCATGCGGCCGGTCATCCCCCTCGATCCCCGTCACAGGTTCAGCCGCATGCAGCGTGTCATCCCTCTCGATCCCCGTCACAGGTACATCCGCATGCGGTGCGTAGGATTATATTGCCCCATTAGGAGGCGGCGCTCCATGGTGACCGCTAAGTACAGCCATGATGACAGGAGGCCGCTTCTCTCGCTCATTGTTTTTGTTGTTCTTGGACAGAATGAACGTTTTGCATTTTTCCTGTCATTGTGCTCCCATCACACCTGTGACATTTACTCTGCAAATATTTCTAGTTGCATCTGGCCTCCTGAACTCACAATGTGTCATGCCGCGCAGCGCAGAGGGGCACAATAACTCCTCGCTGTCTACAGGTATTGAGACTCCAGGTTGATTGAAAAACGGCAATTCATTATCAGGTATTTGTAAGTAATGATGAGTCCAGCTGGGGGTGTTCCTGCTGCATTATGGGAGTTTGACTATTTTTTTCCTGATTGATATCTGCTCATCTGAGACATACTAAGGCTGGGTTCACGTATGTGCGGGTGATGCCGCTGCGGGTTTGCACAAAAATCCATGCAGCCGCACCACCCATACAGAAGAATGCGGACCCGCGGGCGGATGCCTTTAGTTCTAAGGGTACGCCGCCCGCACTCAAAATCGCAACCGTACTGGGAACCTCGGCTGCGTTTTCAGAAGAAGTGCAGGGACTTCTTCCCTGCGTGTCCCGGGGCACGGGAGTCCATTCAAATGAATGTGCTCAAAACGCGCACCGCAGGAACGCACGTATGTGAACCGGGGGTAAGGAGGAAGTGTGACTGTGAAAAATGGCTGCACAGTTGGAGATATGCTGGTATCCTAAAGTGGAGCTTTCACTTTACAGGTTTCTATAAACAACCTCCTAACCTTTCACTATATAGAAAAGCAGTATCATTTGTCAGATTAGCTCCACCTTTTATCATGAAAAAACTCCAGTTCATCGACTTTGCCAAGGCTGTGATGATGTCGTCTGCTGCAGGCAGAAGGAAGCATTTCCTCAGTCTCCCCCCCTCCCTCAATGATCGGACTGCGGCATTGGGGGGATTTACTAAAACTGGAGCACTCAGAATCTGGTGCAGCTGTGCCTGGGAGCCAATCAGCTTCTAACTTCAGCTGGGAGCCAATCAGCTTCTAACTTCAGCTGGAAGCCAGTCAGCTTCTAACTTCAGCTGGAGCCAATCAGCTTCTAACTTCAGCTGGGAGCCAATCAGCTTCTAACTTCAGCTGGAAGCCAGTCAGCTTCTAACTTCAGCTGGGAGCCAATCGGCTTCTAACTTCAGCTGGGAGCCAATCGGCTTCTAACTTCAGCTGGGAACCAGTCAGCTTCTAACTTCAGCTGGGAGCCAATCGGCTTCTAACTTCAGCTGGGAGCCAATCGGCTTCTAACTTCAGCTGGGAGCCAATCGGCTTCTAACTGCAGCTGGGAGCCAATCAGCTTCTAACTTCAGCTGGGAGCCAAACAGCTTCTTATTTAAGCTGGGAGCCAATCAGCTTCTAACTTCAGCTGGGAGCCAGTCAGCTTCTAACTTCAGCTGGGAGCCAATCAGCTTCTTACTTCAGCTGGGAGCCAATCAGCTTCTAACTTTGGCTTGTTCAATTAAGCTTTGACAATAAAACCTGGAAGCTGATTGGTTTAGGCTCCATGCACACTGGGGGGGGGGGGAGGGGGGGTGTTTTGATAACGCTGGTAACGTTAGCTGTGTAAAGTCATGTTAAAAACGTGAGTTTTTCAGCTTTTTTTAGCATTTTTGCATTAATGTTTAGCGGTGTTCTCCGCATTTGCGTTTTTTAACATTTTTTTACCAACACAATTATTTTGTCTTGGCCAAGAAAACATCCAAAAACGCTGGTTTGCCACGTTTTTCAGCGTTAGAGCGTTTTTACAGCTAAAAACTCCTCTAGAAACCCGCTAGTTCCGGGTTTTTTTTTTGGACACCAAGGATAACATGCTGGGGGGGTTTACTGGCTGTAGAAAAAAACGTCAAAAACCAAAACAGCCGCTGTAAAAACATCCCGTGTGCATGAGGACTAATCAGAGATGCACCAGATTTTGCACTCTCCAGTTTTAGTAAATAACCCCCATTGCATCTTTGCAGCAACTCACAAGGTGAGAGGATGTAGCAGGGGCTGATCTTTGTCAGACATTTGTGAACACGACCAAGAACTGCAAGTCACTGGGGTCCAGAAATCAGGAGCAATAAAGGCCATTGTATTTCCAAGGAGCACAGACTGGATGTATTGCTGCCTTTTGGCTGGCGTTTAAGTCACTCAGCAGGTCAACACCGACAGACACTCAATTCTTTACAAGGCTTGAAAGTTCATTTTGTTTTAAAGACATTTGCCTCACAAAAATGGTTGTAGATGTGAAATGACAGAAGGGTTTTGTTATGCCGCTACTTGCATACAGATTACACTTATGGGTACAAATAGCTTGAAGTTAACAGATGAAAAGGAAAGGTCCAATT